>NW_028277044.1:6235625-6406250 GCF_059951505.1 Python bivittatus | reverse complement strand
CTATTCAGGAAAACGGGAAGGAAGTACATAAAATATTTTAGAGAAGATGTCACTGTTCTCTGATCAGGAAAGGCCCCTGAATTTTGAATAATCACAATGTTGTCCAACTGCTTGATACATGTAAGGCTTATACATCCTTTGATTTGAAGGAGGAGGGAGGGAGGAAATTTCAGGAGGATTTTTCAGGATTTCAGGAAATGAACTGAATAAGTAGGGAAATGTTTATTTAAAAATTATCAAGAAATCCAATGGATTGTAAGAAAATGTAGTTTTTCGGGACACTACTTCTTGCAAATACACGTTCTTGCTACTCAGCACTGGTTCTTTGAGTTCATATGAACCAGAAGTCCTTGTTTATACTAGAATACAAACAACCAGCTTTTAACATACTTAAGTGTTAAAAGGGCCACCTGAGCTACTACTTCTAGTACTTCACATTCCAGTACTGCACATTTATTGAATCTGGCAGATAATCATGGCCAGGCAGAACTGTATTTTTTAATCCTAATTCATAATATAAAGTTTTTCTTCAATCCCAGCAAGAAGAAGCAACTATTCTTGATAGTTCTTCTTCTAAAATAAAAATAGGGCATGATTTAAAAAAAAAAATGTTTTCAAAGATTCTTACTCATTTTGATGGAAAATAATTTGGGTGTTTTTTTTTCCTAGAGAAAAAAATTGGATTCTTATAACTACTATGCAGGGAGTAAAGGAACAACATACCTTCCTACATTTCAACAACAAAGTAAGTTCCAAAACATCACTTCCCAAAATGTAAAAGACTTTCTAAAGCCTCTTGCCAATGAAGTCATGTCTGGAAATTTTTCTCCCTTCAGTTTCATTTAGCTCTAGCTGAACTCTTTCCTCCTCCATTTAGGTATGGAAAGAGAATGCCAAAACATTTTAATGGTAGACACAGATTTCTCCTCTATCCCACTTTTGGGATCTATTTTAAGTTGTTGTCTCAACTTAAAATAATAATAATAGTAATAGTAATATACACATTTCTGTTTATATAGGGCAATTTGAGGCACTCCAACATTTATCTGAGAAGTGCATGGCTGGAGTCCTGTCTTTTGAGCAACATTTTCTGGTTGTGATTTTCACTTAATATCTAAGGAGTTGAGGGCTGTCATGGACAGGACAGTGTTCAGAATCTTAGAATTTAGGTCAGAAAGGATCTTGGAAATTTTATGGTCCAACCTCCTGCCAGTGCAAGAGTCCTCATGTTATGCCGGACAAATGGCCATCCAGTCTCTTCTTGAAAATTTCCAGTGATGGAGCTTCCACAACTTCAGGAGGCAGAATCTTCTACTGCTTCATAGCTCTCAGTCAGGAAATTATTATTTCAAGTTTGGAACTCTCCCTATTCAACTTTCACTCACTGGTCCTTGTCTTACTCTTTTCCCTTTTTTAAACATTGGAATAACACTGGCTCTTTTCCAGTTTTCTGGCACTTCCCCTGTGCTCAAGGATTTCTCAAAGATTTAAGTCAGTAGCTCTGAGATGACATCCACCAGTTCCTTTAGCATCCTGGGATGTAATCCATCTGGTCCAGGAGACTAGAATTCATTCAAAGCAGCCAGGTGTTTTGCCAATTCTTTGCCTGTTTTAATCTTCATTTCTCTTCTGCCCTGCATGGTGCAGTTTCTGGCAGGCTGAATCATTTTTTTTTTCCTTTTGCAAAAAGGCAAACTTTTTTTAATTATTATTTTTAACCCCCCACCCCTGCCTTTTTTTCATATACCACTCAAGGCGGCAAACATACCTAATACTCCTTTCTCCTCCTATTTATCCCACAATGACAACCTTACGAGGTGAGTTGGGCTGAGAGAGAGTGACTGGCCCAAAGTCACCCTGTCAGTTTTTCATGCCTTCCACTTCTTTGACCACTTCTTCCCTGTTAGTAAGTATTCAGTCAGATATAGTTGATCCTCTAGTTTCCCCCTCCACCTTTTAGACAATGCAAGTATGTGCAAGACACCTCAGAAACCTAATGGATATCTCACTTACCAAAGAGTTTGATTTCCAGTTGATGTCAGGGTAGTTGAAATCCCTCATTTTCCCAGTGTTTTGTTTTTGTTCTTGTTCTGGATACCTTGGCCAACCAGTCTGCAAAGAGTTTTCTGCTTGATTGGGTGCCCAGTTGTACAAACACATGACAATGTTATTTTTGTTTCTTCTCTCCCTTAATATTCACCTAGATACTTTCAGCATAGTTTTCATCCTTGGCTTAGTGAATTTCTGCATGTTTAATGTGACTCCAATTCCCCATTTGTTGGGTCTGTTACTTTTTAATGAATTACATCCTTCCAATTATATTCCAATTATAATTTTCAGTAATTATACAAATTTCAGTAATATCTACAATACCATATGTGCCTTTCTTTAATAGTACTTCAAGTTCTGCCTATTTCTTCCCATATTCTGTGAATTGGGGTACATAAATCTTTTTAGTGCTGCTTTTCTTAAGTTCATCTGCTGCATCTCCTGATGCATTTTGAGTATTCCTTCCTTTTTATCTCTTCTTTTCGTGCTGTAAGGTTTACGGCCTTAAGTTTTGGATGTGGTTCTGGTTAACGATCCCTCTCTCCACAATCCAAATTTAGTTTAAAGTCCTCCATATGAACTTAGCAAGATGTCTTCCAAAGACATTCTTCCCAGTCTTTGTGAGCTGCAGCACCCCATCTCTCACCAGAATCCCTGGTAGTGAAGATCATGGTCCAGATTTCTTAACACCATCCCTTGAGCTAGGGATTCAAATCCAGAATCCTTCTTTCCTTATTCTGGCAAAAGGAATCAGTGGTGTATTTCATTATTTTGTGAAGTAATATTAGGTTGGGTATTCAGTATACGCAGGAACCACAAAAATGTACTTCAACCAGAGGACGCAGATTGTCTAGCCTGGCTTTCGAGATACAATGGACTGTGTAGTCATTGCTCTTCTACTAAGAGAACAATAAGGATATGAGGACATCAGCTTCTGAAACTGGTAGATAGTATCATGTTTATGAGTTGACTGCTCTGATTCTGCTTTGATGAAGTAAACTGATTTACTTTCCTTTTTCCTAAAGAAGAAAATTGGGCTTTGCAAGTTCTGAGCAGTGGTTGGAAGGGAGAAGCAGAACACCTTTCCATATTTCAACAATGAAATCAGTTTGAAAATACTACTCCCAAAATGAGAAAGAAATTCTAAAGAATAAGCTTATGGCTGGAAACATTTCTCCCCACAGTTTCCTCTTGCTCTGGGTGAATACTTTCCTCTCCCATTTGGTGATGGAGAGAGAATACCCAAGCACAAATCTATTATGGTAGACACAGATGACACACAGCAGGGTCAGCTTTTTAAGTCAAACAAATTCAGCTGCAGCTAGCAGCATCTCAGGGTGAGCTCAAAGAAGGGTAGGAACACACTGTAATGTTTTAATTCTCTCAAATCTGTTATATGAAATATTTCAGACTTCTTCAAAACATGTGCAGACAAATGAATGCGAGCAAACCCATTAATAAGAAGATATAGGCCAAATTCTAGAAATCCCCCATCCACTCACCCACACTCAAGTCCTTATTGTGGTGGTGGTGGGGATGTTCTTGGGAGGAATGAACAAAGAACACCTGGAATGTATGCCAACAGTATATAGTCCTATAAGGTTCATCCAAGGCATGAAGGTCATCCCAGCTACAGCAAACAGATACTGTACCTATATTGGGTAGTGCAGGAAGCAGAGGATCACTTTAGTGACAGTAGCAAAGCCATCAATTCATACCATGCTAGGAGGCAATAGTAAACCACTCCTGTATTGACTGTGTTTCAGGAAAATCACAGGACTAGATAATATAAAATAATAAATGATGGGCCTCTCAGGTCAAATCACACTCAGCTGAGGAAGAGCTGAATATTTTGGAGAATACTAATGGTGTTTATGGTGCAGCTAAGTTAAAAGCTTCAAGATTATTTAGTTGCTAATGTTGACATGTAGGAAAGAAAATATGGAGCTGCGAAAAACAGTGAGGACATGGAACGCAAGAAGTATGAATACGGGAAACCTCAGCACAGGAAAAGATGCAATTAATCTATTACATGTTGACATCTTAGGCATCTTAGGCATCAGCATATTGAAATGGACTTGAATTGGACACTTTCAGTCAAATGATCATACCATTTACTACTCAGGACATAAAAAACAAAGAAGGAATTTAATTATTTTAATTGTACATTTGATTGTAAGCTGCTCAGAGTCTTTTGGAGTGGGTAGCTATAATCAATCAATCAATCAATCAGTCAAATAAATAACCAACCAACCAAACTGCACTATGCTGATAACACTATTCTGATAGCTGAAAATGAAAATGATCTGCAAGCTCCAGTAATGGAAATCAACGAGTGCAGTGAAAAAATGCGACTAGGTTTAAATTAAAAAAAGACCAAGCTAATGACAACAGGCACAGCAACCAGCCTTAGAATCGACAATGAAGGTACTGAAGTGGTAGATAGTTTTTGCCTTTTAGGACTGACTAACCTGACTACCAACGTTAAAGGAACTAGCGGTCAAGAAATACACCACAAGCTAGCATTTGGTAGAGTAATAAACACTTTGGAAAAGATATTCAGATGCCATAATATTTATACCTATAGTGATCAGCACTATGCAGGCAATGGTTTTCCTTGTGGCACTCTGTGGATCTGAGTGTTGGATTTTGAGGAAGCAAAAAAAAAAAAAAAAGAGCACTGATGTTTTAAAACATTTAATATATAGTGGTCCACGCTTTGATGCTAATTGCTTTTTCCCATCATGATGCACCTCATTTTGAAGAAGGTACGAGAAGGACAAGGGATCCATAAGCCTTTGGTGTTTGTGTCCCCAGCTTGACTTTTATTTAACAGGAACATTGAATTTCCCAGGGTGAAAATTTGGGTCCCATTTCGGATGATAACATACATAATGACTTTGGAGGATGAATGGCTAGATTGATGGGTTAATCAACAGATAGACAGATAGATTCATTTCCCTAAGTATCCTTCTACATATTGATAGATTATACTTGTTCACAAAATTCCAATTTTGGAAAAGAAAATGGGCGTAAAATGCTCTTTTAACTCTATAGTATCCCTTATAGCTAGGAATAGAGCATGCCTGTTCAATTCTAAGGAGGAGGTGAGGGAGGGATAAAACAAGCTAGTTGGATTTTAATTATAGCCAGTAGCAGGCTTTAAATGAAAGTGTAAGTTGAACATCCATGTTTAAGTGTAAGAAACATCCATGTTTCTGGAATCATAGTGATAGTACTTCACATAATCATTTGAGAATGGAAGAACAACTTACCTATCAGGAAGTCATAGTCGCACTTTCATACAGAGTAATTCGGTTCATTCTCCCCTCCGCCCCCACCCCCGGATCTTTTTTTTTTTTTTGGTACTGTATAGCTCATAGGATATAAGGAAGACACTTTAGGAATATAAATTTCTAACTCATCAATAGAAGCACATCAGGTTTGTTGAAGAATGCGTGGAATTTGGCCAAATGATATATCTTTGGATCAGTGGGCCAGGAATCCTGGCTGGCAACTGAATGAAAGACATTTACTTATACTTTGGCAATTTTAAATTCTACTGAATAGTTTTCAATCCAGTATCACAGCAAATGTCACCATGTGACTATTTGAGAGTTTTATTCCCTTACCCCCTTGGAATGTATGGGCGACCTCTCTCTTGCCCCAGTATAGAGGCAGTACAAAACTTCTGATGCTTTACACCTGCACCATTGAGACTCTCAACTCAGACTTTGAACACAAAATCTAAATTTCCTACTTTGGTATTCACAGTGTGGAACTTCTGTGACAGGTTATCATGTTTGGAGCAACTTTTGTTTCTTCATCGCCTGTACCTGAACTCAGTGACTGATGGTGTACTCTTCAAGGTTCAGATTCCCGTAATTCTGGATCTAGCTGTGATATCATATCTATTTTCTTTAATGGAAACACAGCCAACTTTAGAAGGCTACATAGATCAAGGGCATTTTTTTTTAATATCTACAAATGATTACCACCTGTGCAATAAATAAAAATTAGATATTCCAGTTGTAAACTGTATATATGGGGTTTTAAAATTTATGTGTAAATGTAGAGGCCTGAGATTACAATTTCCAAAATTCTAAACTACATCATGTAATGGATTAAGGAGTTTCCAGGGGTTCTACTGACAAAAATCATACAGTGAACTCAAAAGCAGAGAATGCTAGCTCAAAGCTGCAATTAGGAGCACGCAAGACTAATGCCTTAATTTTATTGTGTGTGTGTGCGCAAAGCCAAATTGTTTCAAAAAGCCCTGTTTGCATGTGTAAAATAGGATGTTCTATTTCACAGTTTAACATTTCCACCCTGGGTGCCTTACAGAAATACGAATAACCTATGTAGAAAGATTTATACAGTGCTAGTCATTGCAATAAAAAGCAGCTTAATTAATGAATATGTATCCATTTTATTACATTTGTGATAAAAAATGCAATGTTTTCTATTATTCTGAGCAAATGTGCAAATTAATAATACAAAAAACAAAACAAAACAAACTGAAATGAAAGTTTTATTTTATCCCTACTCTAAGAAAATATAAAGATTTGTCAGCCTAAACATTTTGCCTTTTTAATGTTCTTTTAAAGATTAAAACCCACTTTAAAAAATCATTTGAGAATGATTTTATGTTAAATATTGGTGTTTCAAATCTCAAACACTGTATTTCTTTATATATATATATATATACACACACACACACACACACACACACATACATACATATACACACACACACATATTCACACACATACACACTGTATATAAAAAAGAATTACTATGTACTTGTTAATCACCAAGATAACAAAAACTCTGGCAAATAGTTTGTATAGTTAATTTCTTTTATCTCCCTTCCTCCTTAATAGTGTTGTTTGAAGAATGTGATTATTTCAAATTTTAACGCAACCCCCCCTAGATTGTACTATAAGACAAAATTTAGTTTTTTACTAGATTTCTCACATTGCAAAGGTTCATAATTCCTGAGAAGGTTTCTTTACTGGTCATCAGTCAATGATGCAGTAATACCTCAATTTAACAGACTATTTAAGAGAAGAGGGTGTCTGTTGTCCCTAGATGCCCATCAAAAACATAATTGTATCGTTCTCAGAGATTTGTGCTATTTGCATAATGACTCCATTATGCAAAGGTTACAAAGTAGGTCATTTGTTTTAGTTTGGACTATTTGCATGAAAACATTTACGCAAAGGAAGTCTCTTAGTATGAAGCAAGATAGTCAGTGATACCTCAGGAACCAAAATGCTTTGAACGTTCATATCCGAAGCACAGGGATCTACAGGGGAAGGCAAGTGATAAATATTCTTTATGATAGGATGCAAACCCTGTGACTTAGATATTTGCATCTGAGATTAGGATGCTAATAAAAAAGTCTGGGTTTTGCATCATGATGTCACAGCACACATTTCATCATTCCCCCCCTCCCCATCATTGCAGTTTGTAACAGATGAGCAAATCTGTACCACTCCTTTTTCTCTTTTCAATCAATAGGAGAAAACTTTGAGAAGAGTATTGAAAAGAGTCAGGAAAAAAAAATGGTCGGGGAAAAATAATGAAATACCATTTCTTTCTCTTTTTCAGCCAGCAAGGCTTTAAATGGGATAAAATCTCTACTTATTGTCATATTCCCACCACACACTGGATGCAGTATGATTGGCTGTTCTGTTAACCTTCAGAATTTCAATTCCAATTAAGCAAAACCAAAATACTTCAGGATTGTAGGAAGCATTGTTAATCAAAGCCATATTTATTAAATGCTTCCTAATAGAACCCTCTCGGATTACTTGAAATAACTGGTTTATATTTCTAATATTTACTTCCTAACTTGATAATCTAGTATAACCCAAAACTAAGCAACAAGACCACAAACATTAATGTGTTAAAGGACACCTTCAGTGACATCCAGCAGACTATCTGTTCCACCTATTTTATCCTCTTCTTATAATTTGAAAGCCAAAAATTGGCTTTGTTTTAACAAAAATCCCTGTGGGTATCACAATGTTTAAGAAAACAGACATGAAGCCTTGTGCTCCGCTCTCTGAGCTAGTATGGTGTAGCAATTAAGTTGTTGGATTAGAAATAGGGAGACATGGGTTCTAGTCTAACCTCAGCCATGGAGGCTCACTCGATGACCTTGGGGCAATCACTCTCTCTCAGCCCAACCCAGCTCACAGGGTGCTGCTGTGTAGAAAAACAGGAGCAGTGCTTGAACAAAAGGCACAATCTAAAACAAATAAATGTGTAAGTCGAGGTAGTAGTGAGTCTCTTTGAAGAGATAAAGGAAGGATCAGGCAGCAATCTCATCAGTTTGCCTTATGCTAAATTATGTTTTCTGATTGGTTGTGCCAATCAATATAGTCTTACAAAATAAAATAATAACAACAACAACAAAAGTCAGGAATATTTGAACAGCTTATATCCTGTGATAATACCTTTAACACCATCAAAAAACAATAGCTGCCTATCCCAGGTCCTTGGGAAGGACTCAATAGCTGGATAAAAATGCCAAATCCAGTCTAAACATCTGGCTGACTGTGCAACCAACCAGGAGAAGGAGAAGGAGAAGGAGAAGGAGAAGGAGAAGGAGAAGGAGAAGGAGAAGGAGAAGGAGAAGGAGAAGGAGAAGGAGAAGGAGAAGGAGAAGGAGAAGGAGTAAGCTTTACTTGGAATAGTTTATATCCTGTGACAATGTTTTTAACACTATCAAACAACATCATCTGCCTATCCCAGGTCCTTGGAAAGGACTCGATAGGTGGATAAAAATGCCAGATCCAATCTAAACATCAGGCTGACTGTGCAACCAGCCATATAATAATCCCCGTACCAATCATTGTGTGTGAATAGTTATATCATGATTTCAAAGTTTTAGGTGCCATTCTAAAGCTATGGGTTCTACTCCTGGTGCTACCAAACTGATCCAGAACCATCCACAAATTTTTGTTACATATAGCTCTGCTACACAAATGCTGTCTTCCTATTGCTTTGATCATTGCTTTTTCAATGGTGAATTGGGGGTTTCTGTTCAAAGTCATGCAGAATTTTGCATCCTTACCTTAAACATCTTTTCCTGGAAATTTTCTCCTCCACTACATTCAGTGTGACTTTTTCTCATTGGTTAGCAAAATGTACAATCTATATGAGTTTTGAATCAAAATATAATAGGGGCCTATGAGTTTCTCCTTATTAGCAATCACGGCTTATTGTGGCTTTATGCCTGTATCAGATGACGGAGTGAAGAAAATGTCTGCAATGAAATAACCAATTCTTCTACACATCCAGCTGATTTTGAAATGGCCAGAGCACAAATAATTTCACACACAGATCATCTATCCATCACATTTTATTTGTGTTAAGATGCTGAGAAAAATATTATTCATTCCAAAGCTTCTTTTGAGTTTATTGGCAATGATAATTAGATAAGGGTAGTGCTTTCTGATTTGTTGGGTGGGTAATATTATGGGTTGTTCTATTATTCATTTTTAGACATTAACATTTTTCTTGCTGGATACATGGGATTCCTGCAAAGGAGAGGGGAAAAAATGAAATGAAATGAAAAGAAAAAGAAAATCCTGTTTAAATCCATATTTCATGAGAGTAAATATAAGTACTCTTCTTAATGAAAAGGACTTTTCTTTCCTAGGTGAAAAAGTGATCCTAAGTGGGAATAATGGCAGTGATAATTACATATTAACCATACAGGTTTTAATGACACGTTTTTAACAACTCTGCATAATATTAAACTTACAGTAAATCCCGCAGGATATAACATTTCTCATTAAAGCTGGTGATTATTTACAACTAGCTTAGATTGGAACAAGACCAGGTCTGATGCTTGAATAATTTTCCTATAGGGAAATTTAAGAATGGAAGAAGGAATGAAAAATTAGGTGCTAGGTTTTAAACAATTTAATTCCAGAATTTTTTTTTTTCTCCCTAAGAAAATACCATCTAAGGTATGGTGTACTTTGTCTACCAAAAACAGGTTAAAATTGACACAGTTAAGAGATGGGGCATAGATTTTTCATTGCATGGTTGTAGAAATGGTTTCTATCACTGCAAACAAAATAATTTTACCTCTTGAAATGTGGGTGAAAATATCACATATACTGCCATTTCATCTGATTAGGATATAGGTTTGATTTGAGATCCTAAAATCAAAAGTATTTGCTTAGAAGTCATTTGGAAGTGTGTGTGTGTGTCTGTGTGTGTATAGTACACAAATCTTGTGAATGACTCTATTCCATGTGTCTTTTGCTCATTCCTGAATGATCTCTGTTATTCTTTGCTCTATCAGTGCATTCTTTTTGGGTCATTGATTTAGTCTTCCTGCCTACTGTCCTATTTCTTTCCTTTAATTTCACCAAACTGTGTGGGCAACTAATCAAATTAGGGATGTTGGGTCAGTTGGCAGGTTACATGTGTGATAACACGAATTTTTGATCTTGTTGTTGGATTATTGATTGATCTGATTAAATATCTGCAGCATGTTTTCTTTAGAATTCATGTCTGGATGGTTATAGTCTTACTTTCCACCAGGTTCCAGATGGTACTGAACTATACGTTAAACCCACAAGATACCAGTCTGGGAACCATTGGCATGCCTTATATACAGTATGTGTGGTAAGATGTTTGGTACTGCATCTGAGTTCCATCCTGGCAGCACATGGTGTGCATATGCTTATTCTTTACTTACTATATTAGATAGCAAGTTGATAATGGACCAATATGGCTACTTTAAAGCTACAGTCATGGAGACTTATCTCACCTTTAACATACCTAAGGACCTTCTTCAACTGGCAGCAGATTGAAAATGTAGTTTTAGCCATCAATGTACCCCTGTTTCCACTTATAGAAGCAAATAATGAATTCATTCCTATCTGATTTCATCAAACTTCATGGACAGCGATATCTAGCCCATGTACTACCAGTTATCCAAAGTTGTTAATTTTAATTAGTGGGCAGATTTACAATGAGAAGGAAAGGAGCAATATTTCTCAGATATTTGTTTATCCTGGAAAATAGGCAATTTACTGAAAAAATAAAGTATATTTTTCCAAAGATATTGAAGTTCATATTTCAGATATTCAGGGGGAAATTAAGTCACTGTCCCATTGCAAATAAATTCTATGAAGACTATACCTAGCTAACTAAAATAATCTGAAATAGTAAACAAAATCAATACATTTAGAATGATGACATAATGTTCTTTAAAGATGCTTTCCAATACTATACAGTGTATCACAGAAACAGTTATGTTCATTAAAATCAAGAATAGCAATAATAATAGCAATAATAACAACATGGTTCTGCAATTTTGTTTCAGTTTAGAACATTGACTGAATTAATCTTAAAGCCATCAGATTTTCTGAACATCATCAAATGGTGCAGAGTGTCTAAAACTTAGTGACCATCTATGTGTGGACAAAATAGGAAAGATGTGTTATTATTTCTCTTAATTTTGCTCAGCTGTGATCTCTGATAAATTGTAGATCTTAATTCAGTTTGGGTTACAACAGAATGGGTATTAGTAGAAGACCCAGGAAGGTACCAGATGCCTGATTGGAAGATGCTTGTTCTGCTGGTGATGATAAGAAAAGAATGAGGGCAAAGCTGGAGGAACATTCAATTAGTTTGTTTTGCACATTTTACATATTTCCAAATACAGACAAAACCATTCAGCAATGAATCAAAGCATATGCAATAAACACAGGAGAGGAACAGGCAATGGGCAGGAAATGTCATGCTGGCATAATTTTCTGCCAGTTCAAAGTAAGGTGGAAAGTATTTAACTCAGTAGTAGGAAAACATCCTGAGATAGATGGACTAATGGTTTAATTTAGGAGAAAGCAGATTCCTACACATTTGCAAGAACACTGTTCTTTTTCTAGTCTGGAAGAAATACGTCTGACTGGGAGCAGAATTAGGCATAGCTGACTACTGTATTTCAAAGGTGCATGCTAAGTAATTGCCCAGACTGCTTATATGCCTAAAGGAGCACCATCAAAGGTTGATGTATGCCTACAGATATAACATATCTGAAGTGGCTTTCATGGTGATCAGATACCGACTTTGTGGCTCATTGCTCTTTTGTGATGGGTTATGTTGTGATAATTGTGTGATGGACATTTGGAGCATATCTGAAAATTGTAATATGATGAACTTTTCCAAAGATTTCTCTGACCTTCAAAAATGTATTACATTTTCTACTATAAAATTTATGTTGCTAGAATTTTTGAGCTTCACGTTTTTGTTTTAGATAGCAGAGAATGCTATTTCTGCTATTGCTTTGTTTTTATTTTTTGTACACATCTATCACATTGTAGCCACTTGGCTGTCCTTGCTTTTTCTTGACCTGAAGAAGCTGTATGAGAAGAATCCCCTCATTACTTTTTTTTTTTTTTTTACTATTTCACTGAAACATGGGAAAACACAGAGGCTACGGGACCCCAGAGACATGTTTGTACAATGAAAGTTAGGGAATCTGCTCACATCTGAGTCACAGACACCTAAAGTACATGTAAGAACCACTCATCCCTCTCACAAATAAAAATAAATAAATAAATAAATTATCAACATTTTAATATCTTTGGAAACAAATTTCAAATCTCTTTTCATTAAATGCAAGAAGAGGGCTTGAAAAAAGAGGGGTGGGAGAGAGAGAAAGAACTTGTTAGCAATATAAATCCAAGGAAAGATGAAAAGCTTTGGAGCTATTCTTAATTAATCCCAAATGGTTATCCAGTTTTGAAATCTTTATTTAAGCCATTTTCCCTACTGAGTTTCATTCTAATACACTTTTTTCCCCCAAAGTTCATCAACAATGTAGAGGATTGCAAAGTCAACATCATAAAATAGATTTATGGATATTGCTCACAAGTAATAAAGGTGAAAAGGGTTTTGAGTAACTGCTTATATGCCTTTATTTCACAAGTGAGTAACTACATTGTGCCTGAAGAAGTCAGAAATCTTGACTTCTAGTTGGCCCAGCATTTCTCATATTAACAAAATAAGCATTGGACCTTAAAAGTACAATGCTGAATCCACTGATATCTTTGCCCAACTTTAATTTGATTATGTCCTCAGAAACACAGAGATGAATGATAGATATATAGATATATTACTAAGAATGGGCAAATTTGGAGTTCTTTGGTCATTAAAGAGTAGAATGCAACATTCCTTCCACCACCACAATTTTTGCCATGTTTCACACCAATTAGGATTATTCTAGTAAATTTCATTATATCTAAAAATCTCAATTTATGTTGGGAATAGGTTCTTGACAATTATTCAAAGATATAATTCTGCAAAGTAAGTTCTTTATAACATTGTGGTATTAATGTCAGTTTCCTAGAGTCTCTGTTATTCATCCATCCACCTTGGGTAGTACTAAGCAATAGGTTTTCTATACTCATTTTAAAAGCATTTCTATACTAACATTTTAAAAGCATTCAAGGTGCTGGTTGTTACATATAAAGCCCTACATGGCATAGGGCCTGGTCACATGATGGACCATCTGTCTCCCATAGCATCTGCCCAGCCAATTCAGTCCTTCAGGATGGACACATTCCAGGTTCCTTCAGTTAAACGATGCCATCTATCAGGACTCCAGAAGTAGTAGTGCCTGCCCTCTGGAATGAGACTCCCTCTGAAATCTGTATAGCTCCCTACCCCTCCACCCCCACCCACCCCCATGGTTGTTTAGAAGAGCCATGAAGACCTGGATCTTCACCCAGGCCTTTGGTAAGGGAGAATGAGACCCCTCACTTCATCACACTTGCCATTTTTTAAAAACGTTTTATTGATATTATTGTAATTTCTTTGATGGTTGTGACCCATCCAAGAGTTGTTGAGAGTCAGGTGAACTGTCAGCACTTTGAGGTAGACCTGACTAGTTATGAATGGCAATAGTGTTTTTATTATAAGGTTGCAGCAATAGGATTTTGCAAGTCTGAATATGCCTCTCCTCTCCCTCCCTTTATCTTCAAGAGAACTAGGGAGGGTCAAGTTCTGAGACACTTGCTCAAATTGCATTTCTGTCTTGGACTCAATTTTCTTTTCTCTCACTGTTGTCTTCGTTGCAGTTCTTCCTCCTGTTCCTCAAGGTTATTCTTACTTCCCACTACATTACACATATATGTTTAATGAAATTATTATTGTTGGTTGCACAGTTATCCAGATGTTTAGACTGGATTTGGCATTTTTATCCACCTATTGAGTCCTTTCCAAGGACCTGAGATAGGCAGATGTTTGATGGTGTTAAAAGTATTGTAAGCAGTTCCAAGTAAAGCTGACTTTTGCAACTGACTGATGGTGGTTTTGTGAATTCCAATGGTCTTTAAGTGGTACTCCAGATGTTTTGGGATTGCACCAAAGGTGCCTCTTTGGTACAATCTTTGCTTTCCTTTGCCACAGTTGTTCTACTTCTATTTGCGGGTCTTTATATTTTGTGATTTTCTCCAGTTCTTTCTCTCCTATTCTGCTGTCTCCAGGTATTGCAGTGTCCACTATCTAGACTTTTTTGTCTTTCCTATCAACAGTTGTGAAGTCTGGGGGGTTATGTGGCAGGTGCTTGTCTGTTTGAATTTTAAAGTCCCAGAGCACTTTATCTTCTTCATTTTCTATTACTTTGCCTGTTTTGTGGTCCCACCAGTTCTTGCTTATAGGCAAATGGTATTTCTTGCAGATATTCTAGATATTGTTGCTACCTTGTCATGCTGTTGTTTGTAGTCAGTTTGTGTGATTTCTTGCAGCAGCTGACTAGGTGGCCCACTGTTTCTTCAGCTTCTTTGCAGAGGCGGCATTTGCTGTCTGTTGCTGTCTTCTCAATTCTGGCTTTGTATGCATTTGTTTTTAAGGCCTGGTCCTGTGTAGTCAGAATTAGCCCCCCTGTCTCTTTCTTCAACTTTCCTGCTCTTAGCCAGTGCCAGGTCTTGTTATCTGCTTTGCCTGCTAGTTTTTTGTATACTGGCCATGTAATATTTTGCCTTGCCATGTCTCTTTTCTATTCTTCATTTGGACTTTCTTATAGGCCAGTCTGTCCCTTTGCTATTCAGTAAGCCTTCATGGTAGACTACCTTCAGTGCTTCTTCTTCACTGTCCTTCAGATATTCTTCCAATGTCCTTTTTTTTTCTTCAACTGTCTGGTGTACTTACAATGTTCCATGCCTACCAATGCTCCTTGGTAAGTACAGTCTCTCAACATTGCTGTGTGGATGAAAGGCAGGATTCATTGTCATTATTTTTCTGGTCTTCCTATCCAGGGCTTCTAGTTCTGCTTGAGTCCAGTCCACTGTTTCAACTGTGTATCTAATTTTTATTTATTTATTTTATTTATTACATTTTTCAGCTGCCCATCTCCCCCCAATGGGGGAACTCTGGGTGACCCACAACAAACATTAAAAACATAAATAGATATAAATACATAAAACATCAGTTAAAAACATTACTAAAAAGGGGAAGGAGAGTCCAAGAAGATGAAAAATCTGAGGCTGAAGACAGAAGGCCTCTATGGGGCTAGCCATCTCCATGCTTGAGGTATTCCCTCCCCACCCCAGGCCAAGTGGCAGAACCAGGACTAATGGCTGGAATTGCCCAGGTGTTAATCACCTTGTTGGTATTTCTACCACCAAGTTTGGAATTTAAGATCTTCTTCACTCTCATGATGTATTCACTACTAACCTTCCTCTTGACTTCAATGTACATGATGTTGTCAGCTTGAAGGATGCCCAGGTATTTGTAGTGACTGTCTTCATCCAGCCTCTTGATGTTATTTTCATAGGGCATCTTGATTCCTTGAGTTTTCACTATTTTTTTCCTGTTGATGGTAAGGGTGGCACATTATCCAATCCAAACTCCATTACAATATCTTGGCTGCATATTCAGTGTTGAGCAGCGATTCTATTTCAGATGGTATCTTTCCATGCAATTTCAGATTGTCAATGTAAAGGAGGTGGGATAGCCTGGCAGATGTTTTTCATGTTTTATAGCCATGGCCTGACTTGTTCAGTATTGTTGACAGAGTAATCAGTGCAATGACTCTCTGCAATGCACTTGATAATTGATGCTCAGCCATTACTGAAGAATAGTAGAGTTTCACCTGGTTCTTTACCTAAGCTTGCCTCCGTGGTCTTAGTGGTGAATAGGATTATTGTTGTAAGGAAAGAATGGGAAAATTTGTTAAGAAATTAACAGGTAGCAACACTAATTGATTAGTGCTTATACTTATTGTTCTGAAGCTTGCACAGGTCCTGTTCAGGCATTTCTTTTCTTTATAAAATGTATGTATGTTTAATGAAAACTAGTGATGGACCTTGTGCATCACTCAGCAAGCCACTTCTGTTAAGCATAGATATCCTACTCTATGCTGATAATGCAGTTCTCTCCTTGTCTTCTGTAGGCATGAAGCGGGCACCAAGAATCCTGGCACCCCACTGCAGTGAGGAACAACTAATGATCAATTATGAGAAATCTAAAGTTTTAGTTTTCTCTAATGAAATACAAAGGCACAAAGGGCCCATTGATTCCCATGAATTAGAGCAGGTCAAATGTTTCAAATACCTGGGCATAGTGTTTGAGACCTCTAGGAAATTAACAGCCCAGGTAAATTATGCCACTTCCATGGTCCAAAAGAACACACAAGTAATAACCAAATTTTATAGGCAACGGGGGCAAATTACATTCCAGCAGCAATCAAACTATTTATGGCTAAAACAGTTTCCCAACTATTATATGGGATATAACTTGGCCCATGTACACACATAAGGACTTATAAAGACATTCAATCAAATTTCCTTAGGACTTTGTTCAGTACCTCAAAATGCACTCTTCATGCAGTCTTGAGGCTTTAATCCAGGCCTGGACCAGGATTCTAATCTCAGGACTCAAAGCCATGTTTGACCCTACAGGCCTGATGCCTCTGCTGTTGTCAGATAGCTACCAATCTCATTGGCACCATACTTGTACAGAAGAACTTTGCAGCCTTGGCCTCTCTCCAGAATATGTAGGCCAATTAACCCCAGAAAAGGCCAAATCAATAACAAAAGAAAGAATTAGGGACATTGATTGCCAAAATGAGATCACCAGTGCTCCCGAATTCTGCCACCAATTGTTACAGTATATAGCCGCAAGCCCTCCACTGTGGGGCATCTATACAATCTAACCCTAAGCAAATACATATGGGCTTTTTCTAGAGCCCACTTTGATGCCCTCCCTTCAGCACTGCTGGCAGGAAGATTTCATGGGATTCCTTATTTACAGAGAATTTGCCCTTTTGGATCCAGTGAGGTAGAAACTCTTGCTCATGTCCTTTTATGGTGTCCTTTTTATGATGTCCCAAGAAGTGCTCTGTGTAAGAATCATCACATTTGATGCTGAATAAAGGCTCTGTGAGACGCAGGCTCGTAGGAAAGCAATTTACTCAGGTGTAATGCATTCGGTTACAAACAAAGCCAGGGTTGGCTTGGCACAGGTTACATAGTATTTTATAGTCTCCCCATTTCCCATGGTTTACAAGTCCCGCCTGCTGACCACCCCTGCCCGCCTTTGCCCATCCTTGGCTCGCCCCTTGCCCTTGGCTCTTCCCGCCCCGGGCTGATGGCAGGTTCAGCCAGGGTCCTTTGTTTTCGGCTGTTTTGCTTGCGTGGCAGGTCCCATGAGGCTGACTCATGATTGCTCTTGATGGGCAGTTGAGCGCGGCTTGAGCTGTGGAGTTCTTTGTCTCTATTGCTGGCTGCTTGCCTGCGGTGCCTGGGGGAAGTCCCGCTTGTTACAAAGTAATTGATTCCTGCTGCGGGTTGGTTGCCGCCACCTGTCACCAGTTTACTTGCGGTTTAGTGCTTCCTCTTTTGATCTCCTGCGCCTGAGGCAAGGAAGCTGACTAGGCGCATTTGAAATTAGCTAGGCGGAATGGCGGCTAGCTTGAGTGGTGTGTGCCAAGCCAGGCTGAACCTGAAACTCTGATCTCTCCATTCATCTCTAAATTTGAGAGCTGCCCTGATCAATTTATGCTTATTACTTTTTAAGGGATGCTAACTCAACACTCATATACCAGGTGGCCAAATATCTTTATTATGTTATACAATTGCTCAAAACTTTTAATTAGCTATGTTGCTCTACTGTTTTATTGTTTTCCTCCTCCCCTGATAACAAATTGTTGTGTCGTTTATTTTTACAAAGGCTGGTCAAAGACCGTAATAAAGAAATTTGATTTGAAGCATGGATATCTGCAAGGAAGTACCTCCATTATAGCGTAGATCTAAATATTTCCAGTAATCAACTGTGGGTTATGAAGAGTTTATTCATTACCATTTATTTGTTTGTTTGTTTGTTTACCAACCTATCAAGCCGTTTTGTAGCAGTATCAAGAAGATCTTGGTTTGGCTTGTAAACTGGTTAATCCTTGAATAGAAAACCAGCAAGAATTGGGCTATAGTAGAAAATGAAAATGAAAATGAAAATGAAAATGAAAATGAAAATGAAAATAGATAGATAGATAGATGATAGATAGATAGATAGATAGATAGATAGATAGATAGATAGCCATGGCAGAACATTTCTGTTTTATAATAAACTCACTAGTATAGAAATCAAGGCTTTATTTGATGTGCAACCTTATCTTCCTGAGTCCATGAAGGAATATCTCTTGTCTTTGTCCTTTCTGGTGTTTCCCACTGAGACATCAAGTGTTCTTTCTTGCTGTCTCATTTTTTTCTTTGCTGTCTCCGGGTCTGCTTCTACCCTGCATTTATATCTTACCCTCTGTAATTTGGCCTCACTAGTTGTTCCTGATGTATGGCATTCAGCCATTTCCTTAAAACTAAAACTGTCTTCAGATGCCATAATACTAGCAGCATAGCTTCAACCTATATGCCAGCACTCACATTATATATATATATATATATATATACACATACAAGATTACTCAAAATCCTGGTATTGCAGCAGAGGGTAATGAGATGAGGGAGTAGAATGAGGGCACATGGTGATCTGTCCATCACTTTACTTCATGTATCAGCCTTGGAAGGAAACATGTACACTTGAATCTGAAATTAGGATGAAGACCAAGGTACTCCAGGCTACATACAGAATTTATTAATTTCCTACAATCCACTTAATTAGTCTGACTGTGTTTCCAGACTGTCAGCCTGCCAGAAAACTAGATAGCTAAAAATATCTGGGAAGACAACATAGGATGAGACATTGATTATATCAGCATTCATACTGATATGTAGTGCATGGGGGTGGGGGGGGAGTCTAGCCCAACACCTGTAGTCATAGGCATTAAGATATTTTCAGAAAGAAAGAACCACATGCTCAGCTTGTGTCTTGCCCTACTCTTGGTGGAAACCACAGAAGTAGAAAACTGGCACACATTTCATTGAAGAATTGAGTGGGTTCCTTAATTATGAATGTGTGAACTCATGCAAATACAGCAAATAAATCAATAAACTCCCTGTACATTATTCGAGTAGAGAAAGAAAACTGGGAGGTTAAAAAAAAAAATGTTTCCATATAAAAGCAGTGGCTTAAAGACATTCCCTCTCAGCCAAACTGAAATGAGATCTTTACATTGTATGGTCCATTTAAAACAGCAGTCTAGAAGAGAAAGATTCTTATCAGATATAAGAAACAGCAGAAGAGCTATTTACATTTACTGGTCTCAAAGGGAACGCAGCTTGAGCTCTATTAATTTATAAATAATTTAGTGCTTCTACTTGTCTTACAGTAATTGATGGGACTATAAATATGGTTATTGTGAAGAGGAAAGCTACAATAGCTAACACGTTAGCAGGAAAAGCCTTGGCATATATCAGAGCCTTCTGTTTTTCTGCCATTTACAAATTTGCTGCAGAGACAATAGAACAGCAAAAGAGCAAGAATAGAGGCCTCCAGGCCTTCGGAGCTGCCCGACTAATAAGTTATGGGTTATGGGTTCAGGATATGGAGAACAGTCTTAAACCGCATGGTTTGTACAGCCCCTGAGCTAGAGAATGCCAGTCATACATAAAGATTTATGAACACTCTTTGCTAAAAAGTACTCTCAGCATCATCCAAGAATCTAGAGGAAAGCAGATTAAAAGCTAGTGAAGAGATGTTATAAAATCAAACAGTGTGTTAGAAATATTTGATATCTATGATATCTATTCAGTTTCTATGAAGTCTTAAAACAAGATTTAGACTGATATTTATAAAGATTTTTTTAAACACACACACACACACAACACGCACACACCATGGAATTGTGCCTGCATATATTAAAGGAACCTAAAGACACATTAGGAATCCAGCACAGGTTTAGTTGACTATAAATGCCTCCATCAGTTTCTAACCTTTCTTTTTTCCCCATGGATACAATCAACACTCTTCTTTGAGGGCTTTGCAGAAGGCCCTAATATAGAATGGAGAGTTCAGAAGATAGGATGCTCATCAAACTGCAGGTGGCCTCTTATATCTTTCCCTCCACAGGCGATTATTTGAGGACTTGGAATAATCCAGGAGCTCTTACACTAACTCAGTTCTTCCCCTGCCATTGGAAAAGCAATGTACCTTATTTACCTCCAGAAGAACATCCTTCTATTTTTTTTTTTTTTTAACAAATACACTTTTCACTGTTACACTGTTGTTGCTTTGGACTTGGAAAAAAAGGATAACAAATTAACCTGGGCAAGAACAACATTTGTAACATTGTTCTTAAGACTCTTTTAAACAGGGTTACAATATCAAATTGAGCCTCTTTTCCCCATAACAAGTTGTCTCCCTGGCCTGGCACTTATCACAAAACCAGGTCCTCACATTTAGCTCCTGGTTCACAGTGGGAAATTGGACAGCAAATATAGTACTTTACAGAACCATGATGGGAGGAGACTCCTGTAGCACCAAGGTAAACCCTGTGGCATGCACAGTCTGACTAGTAATGGAACACAAATACAGAATCAATATTCTACTTTCATAAAGAGGAACAATGCCACTATGGTGACTACATTAATATTAACAATTTTATTCTCTTCTACTTTTTTTTTTTTTTTCAATAAGAAGGAAGGAATGCTCACTGTGGAACAAAACTTACTGGCTGGAGGAAGCACTGGATTGGTCTCTGGAATGATAGGTCTCTGGAATGACAATTGTCTATTGGTCCTCTGCAAGCTTTGCAGATTCACAAACATATAAGCATGCCTATTCTCAGAAGATGCCAGACTCCTGCTAAATGCTAATATCCTGGTACATGTGGAAATAGGCAGGACAACTCAATCAATCCCAATTGCATTTGAATTGTGGAAGCATTGTAGTTGCTAGAGACCTCCTTTGTGGGTGTTTTCAAATATTTTCATCCTCAAGAATTACAAAATCTTTTCAACAAGAAGCCAAAGCTACACTGGAAATTATCTTATCCAGATAAGTGCTGAAATTGTAAACAGAAAATTAGGGAGATCTCATCTAAAATGCTACTATTCTTAGGAAATGATCTCTGTGTGGATAGAATTAAATACTCATGAACAATTAGTGAAATAGGAAAATACAGAAAAGATACGCCAAATAAGGAGTGGAAGGAAGCACAATATAAATTACAAGAGACTGGTTTGGGAAGCTGCACAGTTGAACATTGGCAAGAATAGTGGACTAAAATAAGGAAACTAGAAGTGGAAAGAAAAAGAAATAGAGCTGAAGCATCTGTAATTAATCATTTCATAACTACAACACAGGAAGATAAAGAACTTGTTTTATATCTGGCGAAGGAAAGTTGGAAAAATATTGTGGGCACAGACTTTACTCAAGCAACACGGACAGTGTTGAGTAGTAGGTGCAGAGAAAATCAATGGATGATAATATCTGAATGTGCTTTTGACTCAGTTGGTATTCACAGCTGTGGGGCAGAAAGCAAATGTAGTTATGAATTGTTAATAATGATGCTAGAGGCACCACAACTGAGATAAAATAGAATTGAAAATGAAGAATCTTGAAGTAACATTGCTTCTTGGATCCTGACTACAGCAACAACAACAACAGCAACAATATAGAAGAAACCCACAACCACCACCAAAGAAATAAAAGAGAAAACTGGTTAATGATAATCTAGCCAAATGAGTGAACTTCCCCAAATGCTCCAAATTCCTTGTTTTGAATTGATCTCTCACTGGACTCACAGCCAACAGTTCATTTGGAGCTTGCATTCCAAAGGTGACAATTGTGGCTTTGGACTCCACAAGTACTGTCACTTGTATAGCACAGCTATCTTTCAGAGTATACTAGGCTACGTGAATCTCTCTGGCTGAACACATTAATTACATGGTTCAAGAAAAGAAGAGTTGAAGAAAGGAGGGTTGTGGCCCTGGAATATGGGTTAGGCACTGGTGCAGAGAGCTAGGAAAAATTAATAAAGAGCAATCTTGAAGCAGTTCTGAATGTTGAGAATCCAAGGCAATCCCCCCCCCAAAGTAATCAAATAAGTAAAAGAAGGATATCACCTCATCTCGTTAATTGGTGCTCAAATTTAAGGGCATTTATAGGCTTGAGAACAGAGTTTTGTGACTGTACTGTGGACAGGGCAAAAGGAATTATCTCTAGCCTTTCAAAATACAGACCTAGTATTTTAATCTGAAAAGAACATAAGGGGGAGGGGGAGACAGGGGCGTGTGAAGTACTAAGAAATAAATCAAAAGCAGAAAATAAGATCACCTCCAAAAAAATCTCTTTCAGATATTGAGTTCACACAATATGTTAAAATTACACTATAAGAATGAACAGAATTAAATTGGGAGCATTCGACCAAAAAAAAAAAAATGACTAGGTTTTATTAAAATGATATTTCACTGGCCAGCCCACTATTTAAAAAAAAAAAAAAAATCCACAGATACCATAAGAACCTGCATCTGTTTTTATTCTAAGCCACATCAGAAAATTACACCTGGATATTTAACAGGCATTCTACTGAGGATTTCCTTCCTTCCTTCCTTCCTTCCTTCCTTCCTTCCTTCCTTCCTTCCTTCCTTCCTTCCTTCCTTCCTTCCTTCCTTCCCAATGTACACACTGTTCCTGCTATCTGAGCCTTAGTTAGCTTTTACTCATTATTTGTATGTACTTTTGGTTTGGTTCAGAGGAAGTCCACTGTGGCCAACACTCCTTGTTTTATTGGAACTGTCTTCTTAGGATATGAAAATGAATGCTAGAAGAGCGAGAGCAGCAAAATCATACAGATGAACACTGTGGGTAATGTTATGTTGCACTTCAATAAACATCTTCCTCTCCCAAGTGACTATGATAACCCTAAGGATGATGCCATTTAAACAAGTAATAATAAGGAGAAAAAAGATGCAAACTACAAATACATAAAGAATCACTGGATGGAGCACCATGTACTGCGTTATTTCCCGTGGCAGTCCATTATGTGGATCAGTAGAGGGATGACAGGGAATTTCTTAGCATTACAATTTCAGAGCATTTTTTGTGGAACAATGAAATATATATCTGTTTTATGGTAGCATCTAACATGTTTAGAAAATCAGTCAAACATCAGAATTATGCTTTAATGCCATGTAGAAAATAATACTGTTCTATGTTACAAAGCTACTCTAAAAATACTGTTCAGGTAGTTTGGGAATATATGTATATGTATATGCGTGTGTGTGTGTGTGTGTGTGTGTGTGTATCAGTGATTATGTGATCTCTGTGAGGACACAACTTTTGAAAAGTATAAAGTATAGCTATTGTTATAAGGAATAATTGTTTATGTGTGCAAACACTCAAAATACAGACATACACATGCTAAAGAGTAGCAAAAGTAATGTCTTGTGAATTACCCTTCCTAAAGTAAATTGAGAAGGAAATAATAAAATTTTTATAGAAATATAAAATTGATACAAAAGCCGTGAATTTGTTAATTAGATCTATAACCTCTGGGTAGTGGTTAAATGAAAGCTCTGTGTGCCAAAGGGTGCCAAAAAACATTAAGATGTTTAGCTACACACTTTTATCTTCGAATGACAATGATCTGTATTCAGATTTCTGTCATTTATATTCATGAAGGTTCATCAGAACAGCACCTGAAGACAATTATTAATCTGCCCAAACACATGCAAATAACTTTCAAGGAATGCCAATTTTCTGCACATGTGAATTGCTTAGCCATTTTTATATATTAATAAACTATCATTATTAACATATTTACTCCTCTTGTAGCTGAGCCCACCCAAGTCAGCACAGGTGAACTAATACATTAAATGGAGCAATAGAGTATAAGCTTGAGTAGTTAAAATATTAAACTTATTTCTTTATTCAATGGAGCTTATTTGATTGATTGGTTTTTGACTCCTAGCGACCTCATAGATTTTCTCCAAGATGATCTATCCCTAGCCTATTCTTTCATGTCTCCCAACCATGCACTCCTTGCCACTGGAACTGAGTCCATCCACCTTGATGATGGTCATCCTCTTCTTCTGTTTCCTTACATCTTTCCCAGCATTAGAGCCTTCTCCAGAGAGTTGGGTTTTTGCATAATGTGTCTGAAGCAGGATAGTTTGAGCCTGGTCATTTGTTCCTCAAGTGAGAACTCTGATTTGATTTGTTCAATGATCCCTTAGTTTGTTTTCTTGGCTGTCCATGGTATTATCAGGAACTTCTCCAACACCAAAGTTCAAAGGCATCAATATTCTTCCTATCCTGTTTCTATAAAGTCCAACTTTTGCTTCCATAGAGTGTCACAGGGAATACCATAGCTTGCATGATTCTGATCTTTGTAAGTATAGACACATCATGTCATTTGAATATCTTTTCCAAGGCCTTCATGGCTGCTCTACTGAGTGCTAGTCTGTGGTGTATTCTTGACTGCTTGTTCCTTTACTGTTGGTGGTTGATCCTAAAAGGCTATCCACTACTTCTATATTTTCATTGTCAGTTTTAAGGCTGGTTGTTCTACCTGTTGTCATTAATTTGGTCTTCTTTATATTTGATTTAGTCCACTTTAGTCCACTTTTTTTCACTGTGCTCTTTGACTTCTAGTACTAGGGCTTGCAGATCCTTTGCATTTTTGGCTATTATAGATAAGTATTCAATGGATTGCAGCCTTAACTACTAAGTATTTTATTAATCACAACTTTGATCCTATTCATACATGCCAGTAAATAAATAAATAAATAGTAAATAAATCTTATTGAATACATGAGATTTAATTTAATTTCAAGATGTAATTCTTGCTTTGGTCTCCTTTCTCCTGTAGAGCTGGCCAATTCAAGAATCTCCAGAAGAATTATTCACAAAAATAAGAATACAGAAACCAATCAATTAGTTTCTATTGGAGCTGATGTGATAGACTAAAAAATCTGTGGGCAACGAAAAAATTTGTGGGCTACCAATTCCCAGAATTCCCCATCCTGGCTGGGGAATCCTGAGAGTCGAAGTCCACACATCTTAAAGTTGCCAGGTTTGAAAAGCACTGAGTTAGACCATGAGAAAGTAAAGACCAAAGGGCCAATGTGAAAACATCACATTAGACCTCACTCTGCATAAATACTAATTTTAAAAATTAGTTTGTGCTTGTTTGCTTGTTTGTGCTCCTAATCCTTACATTTGTATATTATATCAGCAACTAACCATAAAAAGGTACAACAATGTACAATAAAATATTTATGTATCATTTATTTTATTTAAACGATTTATAGATTACCAATGTAATGGGCTGTAGGAATAACCTTGAGTAGCTGGAGGGAGAGCCACAACCAAAACAACAATCAGACAAAAGAAATTTGAGTCCAAGGCAGAAATATAGTTTGAAAAAGCATCTTAGGCTTGACTCTCCTTAGGATAAAGGCAGGGAGGAGGAAGCTGCATTCAGACTTGCAAGATTCTGTTATCGTAACCTTATAATAAAAATAGTATTAGATTTCATAACTTTGGTTTCTTAGTCTGGTCTACCTCAAAGTGTTGACATTTGCCCATATCACAACAGTGACTCTGAGTGGTGTACAAGAATTAAAACACAAAACCACAGCATACAACCAACACCCAAGAATAAAACAATAACCCTATTCACAAAGAAACACATCAACAGCAACAGATCTCACCTAACCTCCTGATCCCAAACGCCTGGGAAACAGCCAGGACTTCAGTGCCTTGCAAAATAAAACCCTTGGGGGTTCTTTGTGGGTTAAGTGAATCTGACCTACATTATAAATGGAGAGACAAGCCAGACCATAGGTGCCATCGTGGACCTTTCCCCATTACCAAGTTACACTGTTATTCACCCATCCTTGAATAGGCAGAAAATGATGCTGACATGAAACTGGTGTCCTCATTATTTATCCTCTCCTCTGTTCTCAGTCATGGCCACTCATCTGATTGTATTTGAAAGTAAGGTATGACAAAGCCTAATAGATTTACACATCTTAAGGTGCCCTTGGAGGGTGCCAGGAAAAAGAGAGGGAGGGAGGGAGGGAGGGAGGGAGGGAGAGGGAGAGGGAGAGAGAGAGAGAGAGAGAGAGAGAGAGATACTATTTTGACAATGGTAGCAGTTACAGATGATCTAAGCCTCTCTTGCTCATGAGCTGAAGACAAGGTGAAGGCAGCGTGGTACAAAAAAGATGTGGCCGGAGCACATTTTTGTCCTGGTTAGATGCAAGTAGGGCTATGGCCAGCTTCTTTCGTATGTTCTAATCTTGCTTGATGCTACTTGGCTATTAAGGGTCCTCATTATGAAGAAGGGGAGTTAAATTTGATGTCAGCTTTGAGGTGGACCAAGTCAGGAAACAGATTCCACAAGTTTGACTGGAACTATACTTACTTGTTATAGGCTAGAGTAACAGAATAGTGACAGCCTGAATTTTTCCCTCCTTCCTGCTTATACTTCTAGAGTGAATTTGGGAGGAGTCAGCCTGAGACCTTGTGAGGCTTTCTCTGTTTCCCAGACTTAACACATGTTTGTCTAACCGTTGTCTCTGCTAACATCTCCAAGGTCATCTCTACAAAATACTTTCCAAATTCTCTTGACAAATTTCTATCACAGTGAGAAGTACAGAAAATACACTGTATTAAACACACACACACACACACACACATATATATATATGATTGTCATATAACTCTATTAGAAATATATATGTACTTGAATAATATTTGCATTAGATAAGCATAGATAGAATTGTAACTGTTCACTATTATAATGATATATTAATTTCTTATTTATGTTATTTTTTCACTTTTATAATATTATTAAAGCATGTTTATGTATTAAAATAATAATAATAATAATAATAATAATAATAATAATAATAATAATAATAATAATACCACCACCACCACCACCACCAGAGAGAGCCTTTTTTGTAGTGGTCTCACAATTAGGGAGTCAACAGTTGAACAGGCTGCACCCCTGCCACCTTGTTCAAAAGCCTATTTAGTGAACTCAAGCTTTCTTTTGAATCAGTTTTGATCTTTTCTTTGGGTGTTTGGTTTCATTGTGTCTGAAATACTGACAATTGGTACATGGGTTTTAATGGTTGATTTTATTAATGTGTTACCACTATTCCTTTACTCTATTTAAATGATTATTTTACTGTCTTGGGAGGGTTTTCACTCTGACAGGCAGCCTAAAACCAACCAACTAGATAAGAACTCTCTTTTTTTCATTATTATACCCATTTGCTGCCCTACCATTATTAAGCTACTTGCTGTCAAATTTCTTCCTTGAAAAAAATTAAAGTCAAGAATAAATACTAACTCAAATAAGCCATTTTGCTCTATTAAAGAAATGCCATAGCCTACTGTCTTGCAATAGATTCATTCTTCCTGTTTCCTAATAAAATGTCCCTTCTGTTTCCATTACCATCAAAAGTTGCTTATATGACTGCTGTTCTCATCATTACTTCTCCTGAAGCTCTCTGCTTTATCCAGAATTGCATTTGTCTCCTTCTAGAGGGTATAGTATGTTGTTGTTTTTCTCCTCCATTTTCATCTTCCCCAAGCCAAATGTCACAGAAAATAATTCAGATTTTTTTTTTTTTTTGGTCCAGGACAATTGGTATATAAAACACAAGCAAGAAAGAACAGCACTCTTCATGTGAAGCAGCAAGCTTCTTCTACCTTTGATTTACAGAATTTACTCCTTCCTTTAGATTCATTTCAAGGAGCTGGACCTTTCATGCCTTTCTTTGGCCTCTACCGCACGGTTAAAGAATGGCTTGTGATGATAATCTTCATCATTATCATAGAAAACAGATTCTAACAGACCCATGAAAGATGGTGGGGGATGGGGAGGGGACAGACAAAATGTTAAATAAGATAATTTAATATGTTCTTCCCATCAATTTCTGTGGCTGACTATTTTATAAAAGTAGCTATAGCCCAGTAAGGAAAGTAGCATTATAACTTGCAAGGGAGTATATTTTAATTGCTTCCATTATCAGCCACACCCCATCCTCACAAGCTTGCTATTTTTAGGAGATACTCCTATATAATTATGTCAATGTATGCTTGCAATTTTTAAAAAAAATCAAGTTAGGCTACTGTAGAGAGTAAGGCAGGGGACATTGACAGAAATACGTAAGAACATTTACCTGGGCAAAGAGGGCTGAAACATTATTTAAGTCCTGGGAAGCAAGATAATATTTGAAAGCAGCTCAGGGAAACACCACTCTGATTCCCTGGAGCGTAAGAAGGAAGGGATGTACAGCACAATCAGACTGTTATTTTAGCTATCTCAGTAAAGTATAGAGTTAGTCTTCCTGGGGAGTTAATTTTCTGGTCTGGTCTACCAAACAGCTGACAGCTATATAATAAATTACAAAGGAAAAGGAAAAGGAAAGAAGAAAGAGAAAAAAGAAGAAAAAATATTTTAAAAATTCATACAATAAATTGTATATCCATAGTAACTTAGTTTAAATAATATAAAACAACTATAAATAAATGCTGATATGTAAAACTACATGTTCCGCTAACAAAAAAAAACCTTATTAGATAGTCAAAAATATCACAATCGCTACCTTTCATATATGCATATATGCAAATGGAAATCTGACTTTCATTAAATCTGCCAACTAAAGTAAGACAATAATGTGACATTGAAGTCACTTGTGTAAGTAGTACCTTGTGATTTAAGACACAGCATGGATTCACACATTGTACTTAAATCATAATGCTTTGTTTGTTGCCTAGGATGTTAAGTTCATCATGTTTTGAGGATCACAGGTTCTTTACCCCTGGTAAAGCCTAGAGCTTTGAAGTACTGCTTGACATCTGAGCATATCCACAGTTCAGATGTCCCGCAAAGCCTTGGAGTCTTGATTCACTGGAGGCACTGAAAGACGTTTAAAGGGATATTAGAGTCTAGTGTTAAGCTGCATTTAACCAGTGGAATCAAAGATATCTCATTGAGGGGAAAGGGGGCCCAGCAGATGCTCTAGCTTTAACACATTTCTTGTTATGGGAGCAAGCTCAGTGGAGACTGAAATGACAACACTTTGCTTTATTAGGATATAAGAACTGTTTCTGAGTGTTTGAATGTTCTACATATGACGTTAATATAGGGTTTATGTCCGCAAAGCCCTCAGTACCCTCTCCCCATCATTATTCTAAAAAAGGTTACTAAATGTGATTCTTAATATGACAAAAAGGTAGTAAACTTGTCAATAGTCTTGAATTAGTTTGTTTTTAATTAAATTAAATTAAATTAAATTAAATTAAATTAAATTAAATTAAATTAAATTAAATTAAAGTGAGACGTTGTGCTTGACCAGGAACATCTTTGTATCTGAAAGAGGTTATACACCCTTGCATTAATGGAATGCATGAACTGCATGATTCAACTATGCTGTCTCATCTGTACTATCATTAGCATGTATGAATAATATTGTTGACTGTTGTACAGCAAGCACAGCTACTTTGCCTTTTTCATTTTGTCCTATTTGTTCCAAATCATAGAAGTCACGTTGGCCCATTCTATGCTGCTGTCATTGTAACAGTGCTTCGGAGATAACTATGGCATGATGAGGATTGAAAATGACTCCAGTGCCTCTGGATGATCTCCCTCCAGCAGCCTCAAGCCATCAATATTATTGACCTTGCTGGATGAATCATTGGCTTTGTGCAGTACAGCTGACTGTATCACAGATTTAGAGTACAGAGTGACTCATCTGATGGCAGATTTACCAAGGGAAAAAGGAGAAGACAAATCATTTTGTCCAGAAAGACTCAGCAGTAAGGATCAGCTGCTGCTCTTTCTTGGCTCACAACAGATTGGAAGTATTTGCCTTCATTTTAGAGGGAAAATATGCCAGTCAGGATTTAATGACTAATACTTCCTTAAAGGAAAATAATGAACCATCTTGAATAATGTCCTGAAAATATCCATACCAATTTGACCCTCTGAATAGGTCTGATTTAACAACATTTTAAAAGAAGAGCCTGGATAGAATGAGATGAAGAGCCCAGGAAAGAAATTAAGACTGACATAATCCTAGCATTTATATAGGAAAATTACTACTGCAGTGAGAAAAAGAAGTGCTCCAGTTCAGAAGGACAATATACATTCTAACATGGAAGCACTTTTCTCTAGTGAAAGTATCAAAGACTTTACTATGACAAAGATAACTTTTTCCTTGAATATAAAGCTCTTAACAGTGGTTATCCAGATGTCTATATAACAATGTAACATGTCCAAACTAAAGTGTATTTAGAATATGGATCTGGGTTTCATAAAATAACATGTCTAATCTCTATAGTAACACCATAAACTTCTTTTAAAACTGGTGAGAGATTCCATTATTTATATCCCACCATTCCTTAAATAGTGATTTAGATTAATATAGTAATATTCAATTCTATTATAGTAATAATCTATTTAATATAGATTAGTGATTTAATCATTATATATATGTATGTATGTATGTATGTATGTATGTATATGTGTGTGTATGAGTATACACACACACACACACACACACACACACAGGTTATACATACATAGGTTAGTTTGAGCTGTTAACCTTAGACAGGATAATTTAAAAAGAAGTGTTAAAAGCAATAAGTAAAAACAGTAGGATGAACATATGCTGTCCATCAAGGAATTCTCTAGCTAGTCCAGTGGAACCACAGGAGTAGTAATTCATATTTGTTTTCTTCCTCCAGATAGCACACATTAGTGTTGAGAAAATCAAGAAGAATTATTGAAGAAGTACTACAGTTCAGTCTGAATCCTTTTTTTTTCAAGTGTTAGGTGTTCTGTCAAAGTTTCTTTAATTGTATAACTTCTCCACACATATGGATTCTACACCTATCTTTTGCAATATATCAGTGCGTAGTTCTCTTATACAGCTTCGTATGCAACCTTTCTTAATATACTTTTAGTTTGCACCGTTTTTGAATAGGTTGTGTGAGTGTATATATAGATTTCTCTTTTATACCCTCCTTATGCTATTTCTCGAATATACCCTTTTTTGCATGCAGTATTTCATGCAATATATTTCATGCAATATTTCATGCAATATTTCAATATAGATTCTAGAGGAGTCCATGAGTTACATACCCCTCTGTGTCACAACGGATTCTGTTTTGGCAGATCATCACATTTCACTTGAAAAGGAATCTGATTGATTTCTTCACATCCCCATTAAATACAGCTCTCCTGAATTTAAAAAGGCAAAAAAAAAAAAAAAAAGCTTTTAACTTTAAGTTTCCATTTTGATCATCTATCATGATTACATTCTGGGTTTCTTCATTAAAAAACTCTCATGTAAGAATCTAGTTGCTGAATGGAAATTTTTATCACATCTCACCATGAAATGCAACAAAACACAAGAATACCAGTGCTGGTGGAAAATGTTAAGCAGTGTTAAGCTGTTCCAGTAGGATAGGAATAGCTCCGAAGCTTTGAGAATTCAGAAATTATGATGGTAAAAGAGAGCCAAGGTGAGCAGTAGATGATAGACTCTCACAAGAACGAGGACATTTTGAATATCTTATGTACTTGCAACTAAGTCTGGCACCTAAACATGCCACAAATATATCCAACCCCTATCTGAGAGGCAGCAAACCCCAACCCACACTCAGACATCTGAAGTTATTTGAGTCATTTCGGTGTAAAGTAGAGACTTATTCATTAAGCAGGCAACAAGGAACATTTTTGCTGTGATTGAAATCTAATACATGCTTTACTGACCAATCAATTAGAATCAGAGTCAGATGTCCTCTGGCATCTATTGATCAGAGGTGTAGATAGATCTTCTTCGGTTCATGGAGAGATGTGGGACAACTTTCTCCTGCCTGGGCCAAGGAGACTGTCAGTGAAGCAGAAGAATGTCATCCTCCTTTACCAAGTACCCTCAATCTCCCTGCAGATTAGCTGCAAACCTATCATCTGATCTTCAGGAGGGGATGGCTACCTAATGAAGTAGGAGAGGTTCTTCTACTTAACTAGGCAGCCTCTCCCACCTGATTATCTTACATTATTATCCCACATGATTATCTTAATTAACTATCTCAAAATGGCAATCTTCCCCCCCCCCCCAAGGGAAATTGTTAACTGTCTCAGCAGAACAGTTTTGTTGACGGTTTTGGGGAAATAGTTGATTGCCTCTGAAAGACAATCTTGTTGACTGTCTAAGTGAAGCAGAATGTATTGATTAAGATGGCTATGATGGCTGTTTGACTGCCAGTCTATTTTTGAAGCATTCTAGCTTTAAATATGTCCATTTATTCACCATATTTCCACATTAATCTTAATTTTAAAAAAAAAATCTGTTTTAAGAATACAGCCAGTGCTCATTTAGCAACCACAATTGGGACCAGCAACTCTGTAATTAAGTGAAATGGTCACTAAGTGAAACCATGACTGTGCTTATAATCTTACTTCATCTGCTTTACAGAGCTGTAAAGGTCATAAATGCAAGGATTGGTTGCATAGTTACTTTTTTCATAGCCATGATAACTGTGAACAGTCACTAAATGAGGGAGTAGCTAAACGAGGACAACCTGTTGATGATCATTTTGATATCTAGGCTGTAGAAGTCCAGATGACCACCTGATGACTCTCCCTCCCCCCACCTTTGCATCAGATTGAATAAGAAAATATTCTAAGTTATATGTCTTTTGTGAAACAACTTACTTTCTGAGACAATCCAATGTAAGATTAGGGTAGTCAATCATCTTTTTGATAGTGCAGTAAAGATAAACTCCCCTTAAGTCCTGGTAATTGCAAGGCTATGTAGTTTTCTTAACAACAATATGGAAGTAGTGTATCACTGCTGCCTTCTAGGATGTAGTCTAGAGTATAGATTTGGATTTCTTGGTAGTCTCCTATACCAAAAAGTAACCAATTTTGATCTTTTTCAGCTTTTTGTTATCAGCTAAGCTAGGTTAGTGCTTTAATCAGCGGAAACTGATACCTATTTTGTAACTATCTACTTCTTTATAAAGTTGATCAACTCCTCACTTAAAAAACTGTAAGATCAAAATCTTACTTCCAAACTGTAGTTTACAAGTCCGTGTAAACTCTCTTGACTGCATATTATAATTTATTTTGTACCCATCTCAGATTCTGAAATACTTTATTTTTTCATCTGCAGCTGTTTGCACTACTATAATTATAAACTACTATAAGCTGTAGACTCTAAGTGGTATACAACACAGTAAGAATACAGACTAAAAACAACACACACACACACATTCACATGCACACATGCAGTACATACATACTCCCCTAGGTGGCCACCAGAAATATTCAGTCTCCCATAGAATCTGCCTGGCCAATTTGATCTTGTAGGGTTAGCACTCTCTGGGTTCCTTCAATTAAACAATGTTATCTATCAGGACCCCAAAAGCATGTCTTCTCTGTAGCAGTGCCTGGCCTCTGGAATGAGGTTCTTCACAAGGTCCAGCTGGCCCCACTCTGCTGTGATTTAGAAGAGGCATGAAGACTTGGCTATTCACCAAGGCCTTTGGTAAGGGAGTGTGAGACCCCTCACTTCATTCCAACTGGTCTGTCACACTTGCCATCTTTTACCTTTCATTGATCTTATTGTAATTCCTGTGTTTGAAGAAATTACAATAAAATCATCACCATCAGCAGCATAGGCATCAGCACCATTATCATCATAGTTAAAGGTATGGTGAAATAATGTTTTAAGCAACTTCACAAAACAGCATGTGGGAAGGGGCTGCTTGAACCCTGAGAATTTCAAACTATAAAAGTACAGCAGAGAAGACCTATTGCCTGGTCATATTCCCCTTACATCACACAGAGTGGAGACTCTAAGCCAGCCTACTGCAGTCTGGACAACCAGATGCCATCTTGACAAGGTGATGCGAAGTTTAATCTGGTAACATGCCATATAGGGCTTTGTAGGTCATCATAAGCATTTGAGTGGGACCCTGAAGCCTACTGCTAGCCAGTGTATCAACTTGATTAATGGAATTATTCTATTATGATAGGAATGTCCCACAAAAAATTAGCCATTGCATTTAGACCAGCAACAGCTTCTGGGTCATCTCTAAAGGCATGTACTGTAGAATGTACTATAATAATACAAATGAATGGTGATCAAAGCATGAGCCACTGTTGCCAGGGCATCATGAAGCACTGCCAACACTAGTGAAAGTATCCTGGCCATGACTTCCACCTGCTGCTTAAGGAGTTGCTGTGAGTTCAGGGGGACTTTCAGATCACAGATTGACTGTTTTGTGATTTTTACATTAGAATGCAATCTAACCTTATTTTCCCATCTATTTTTTTAAAAAAAATTCCTGTAAAGGTTAAGGAATTTAGGAAATCACTAGCAATAACTAGGGATGCTGTGGAAAGTTTGAACTGGTGTCTGCAGGCTGTGTCTGCATCTTATTCCATTTTATTTCCATCAACTGTTTCCTAATGTTATTGCCTATTCTCTAATTCTATATTTTATTCCAGTTAACTATATTCAATTGCTTTTTCTTGTCCTCATTTTCACTTTCTTCTTAGTTTCTCATACCTTTTGCTCCTATACTTTCTCTTTTTCATTTGACTTTACTGTTGTTTATTTGGTACAACTTTCTTCTAATTGCATATTTTTAAAAAGTAGGAAGAGAATGGAAGTAATGTCTGTGTCCAAACCATTATCCTGAATATCTAGTTCCTGGGGTCCCCCATGAAAATCCAGCACCTGGCCCACTCTCCGTAGCTTCTCCTGCTCTGGGACCAAGATCACTCTTTCAGTACCACCCATTTGTTGCTTGCTTCCTTGCTTTGGACTTTCTTGCTAAGCAACTCTGATATGACCATCACAATTATCCCCAGTCACAATTTCTTGTTTTGCTGTCTGGTGTGGAAGTCTTTAGAAACAGATACTTCTATTGACTCTGGATTCTGCCACTGTTTCTTCATCACTGATGGTTTCCTTCCTCATTGATCTTGGTTGTCTTCTTTATTCAGTGCCTTCAATCACACTCCCACTCTGATAAATGGTAAATGCCTTCACCATACTAGAAAAGGAGGTGTGCTGGCAAATTCTTGTTCCTTTTAAAACCTGTTCAAGGTAGCAGTTGTGACATTCCACAGATACTCCAGGATGGCTAGGGATCATTCCAGATGTGATGGCATCATAATAATCATGCATCAAACTTGAAAAAGGATAAATAATCACAGTATCTGCAGCTTTGATGACTTGTCCTCCACCCCTGACCCATGTTTGTCAGTTTATTTAAGTAAAATAGAAAAAAGAAAATGAAAGAAAAGAAACAGGGTTAACTGTAACAGTAAGGGACGTAGGTCTCCAAATATCTTTTTCTGAAGTCAGTTCTGGAAGTAGAACATTTATAATCCTGATGCCCAGATCCAATTTACAAAAACAGCCCAGCAAACTCAGTGGTTTCAAAAACCACTGGGGTATCAAGAGAATCAATATGACTGCACCCCATCTCTCACATACACATAGACAAAATCCATCTGTCATATCCATACTTGAATCCAGATTGGAGTGGGGATAAATAATCTACTTGATTCAAAAGTAGCTGTAGTTCAGGCACCACTACTATCAGCCTTCTAAGAAAGGGACCTGTTCTATTTCTGAAAAAAAAAAAATCAGGGTTCTCTCAAAAGCATTGCTACTTCCCTCTTATTTCTTAGCTGTAGCTGTTTTGGCTGCATAGCTGTCATAACTTGGTACCCAAGATTGATACTTTAGGCAAAACCAGTTATAATATAACCAGGATATGCACCATTTTTGCCAGATTTTTGTGGACATACAGTATAAACATACATTTCCTAGTTGATTGGTTGGGAAATCACATGCATAAATCCATGCGCTATGGAAATGCCTTTCCCAATTATTTTCCAATAGCTAAGGTACCATAGATAATGTTCTAAATAAAACTGAGATCCAAGAAATTGGCTTTTTAGGAGAGGAAGCAAACTGATGATGATGATGATGATGATGATGATGATGATGATGATGATGATGATGATGATGATGATTTTAAAATGCTATATGTACACTGAAGTTTATGGAGAAAATCATGAGAGTTGTTGAATTGGATGCCACTAGTATTCTAACAATATTCAGTTCTCTTTCTCCTAGTGTCCTTGAGATGAGATTTGTGCAAAGCACTATTTGGACCCTGTAATGGGTTCAAATAAGACCAATAAACTAAGACTAAATGCTAGTAAGAAAGCAGCCCTGAGGATCCTATGGAGTCAATCCCATGAAGCAGATCTCAAAATGGAAAGCAAGCCATTCTGAATGGGTTGCACTGCCATTAAAAGTGCAGGTATGCAGCTTAGAAAAACTCATGGCTTGCAATGTATATGGATAGTGGTGCTTTGTTTGCTCTCTCATACTGCATTTATGTAATTTTATAACGATAAGATTAACTGCTTTATTAATGGCATCCCCTCTCCCTAGTTGCTTCAGATAGGCTGATATACAGTATATCTTCTATGTGCACATTCTGTGGAATCAGAATATATGCTGTAGTCCTGTAGTCCAATTAGGGAGTAAAGCTCGTTAGGGCTTTATTTCTTAATAGTCATGTCTAGGGTCAAGGTGTAAGTATCACGCTGGCTGGTTTTCTTCTATTTTTAATATGTTCATCATTTAAATGAGTAGATGTGTATTTTCAAAGCAATCTTTCCTTCTTATTTCCTCAATATAACTACTGAGGGAGGAGATTCATGTTTCATGGTGCCTTTTGTTTCTCATATATAAATTATATAGCAATTAAAAAAAAAAGCACAAGCATTTTTTCCTTTTTTTCCCTCCCTTTTGGGGGAAGTACAATGATAGATTGCAGCAATTTCCAGCACTTACTGGCCCTACAAATTATATGTTTTTTTTGGCCTCAGCTCTCATGTCTCTTGCTGTTCTATTACTTTAGATGAAAGGAGAAAGAATTAAAAGCAAATTAATGGTGAGACCTTTCAAAGCTATATAATCATTTTTTTTCCAAATATGTTTATGTGGATTAAAACCCTTGACACCTCCAAAGTTCTCTTTTGCCCATCCTATAACTTTAGGTCATACAACTTGAAATAGTATAGAAATTTAAAACTTGGAAACTGGAGCTAAGCCAAACATTCTTAGATGATATTTGTCATAGAACAATTCTTATATATTTTTTTCTTCTCACTCTTCTTAAAAGTAGCATTCCACGTTCCACATTTTTTTTCTGTATTTTCCAGTGAGATGCAATGTTTTAAATGTTGAGCTAGGCCTAAGGAAACTTGGGTTCAAGCCAATACTCAGCCATGAGAACTTACTGAATGATGTTGGGCCAGTTTAATCTCTCTGTCTCTCAGCCCAGTCTACATCACAGGTTCATAGGGGGATAAAAGGAAGGATCCCCATGTTAGCCACCTTAAGCTATTTTGGAAAAGATGGGATATAAACCCAACAAATAAATACATGAATATTTTTGTGGGGGCCATCTTTCTACCATTGTCCCCTCTGAAAAGATCTCAAATGACAACATTTCTAGTGATTGGAGTATTAGCTTTTGTTTTCATTGTCCTTCCCAACAAGAGATATATGAAAGCAAAGCCTTTAAAAAAACATGGTGATTCCATTGCTACTGATGAGCTTCACTCTTATGGAACTATTGGACAACTCTCCAATCAATCTGAAAAATGTCTCCTTCTACTCAACATGGGACTGGGGCTACAGATAGGTTAGGCGATTTTGAGAAACTGAGTGTCAGGTTCAGCTGGTGCGGCACTGCTAGGAAACCCGGCCAGCCATGCTGAGCCAATTCTACTGCCCACTTGCAAGCCGGGGAGAAAGAGGAAGTGAGAGCCGCAGCTGATTAATGGGCCACCTGCACCCATTTAACAAGGAAACCGCAGAGTGGATGGATTGTATCCACCCTGATGAGCGGTGTGCACGAGACAAAGAGCAAAGCCATGGGCTGCGGAAGGCGATCACTGCATGATCAAGGAAACCCCGGCTTTGTGCGCAGTGGAAAGAACCCCGGGGGAAACAAGACCACATCAGAGTGGCAGAGCAATCTAGGACAACGGGATACTGGCTGAACCTGCCATTTGGAACATTAAGGGGGATTATTGGGGTATTGATAATCCGGAGCATGTAACATGACGACGGGGCGAAATGTGGGAAGGGGAGAGTTATAAATTGTACAACGAAATGTGCCAAGCCAGTCCTGGCTTTGTTTGTAACTGTTGCGTTACGCTTGAGTAAACCTCTTTTGTGAACCACACGTGTCACGGGAGTTTCTCTTGATGAACGGGGCATTCCTTACACTGAGTTCCATTGGAAACTGTTATCCAGTTGCAGAATCTAATGGTATAAAAAAATGTGCCTTTGGAATACAGCATGGAGCTGGATCACTGGGGCCCTAAAGCAATGCTTATTAATTGCAGTCACTACTTCTCTAGTAATCTTGGGCAGCTGCACTTTCAAGAACTATACATCACAGTCTCAGCAAAGGCCTACTTGATTGGGTAATGGAAAAGAGATATGTGACAGCATTAGAATATGATCACTTTTCAGAGAGGGAATAAGGAAAATGGGAAAGAAAATGTCAGCTAAGTGCTCTTTTTTGGGAAGCAAAAGTTTGTAGTGGCCCATTTCTATAAATTGTAGGTATTGGGCTAAAAAATATAGCTTTATTATGGGAATGGTAGTTCAGAATTTATATCTCAAATCCTTCACACTGCCTTGCAACTTTGACACCTCCAAAGAAGAGGCATGGATTTGTTTCTGGCTTCCATAGGGCCTTTTGTTGATGGATGCTTACCTACTGTCTCAGCATTCCTGCTCTACAGTTCCAAAGAGATCACCAAGGCTAGAACCTTCCAACCACTAATTGACCCTTGATAGCAAATTTGTTTCCCCGTGTCCGTTGGAGTAGCGAGCTGCATCATTACTAGAACTGGGGTTCTCTGATTGGGAATGTGAGCCGTATTGTAATAGGCATCAATAATTGACACTATTATTCACTATCGTGAAATCGAAATGCAGTTTGTTTTAGTCTACTCCTGCATTTGAACTACTTAATATTCACTGATCACCATGTTGCTTAACGTGTATTAAATGAGATGGTCTGAAGAAATGTTACTTTAAATTAATCTGAGCAGGTAACCAAAATGTGCCTCCCAAAAATGTATTGTCCTTTACAGACATAATGCTGCATTGTTTACTAGCTATTGTGTTTCTGCATTGCAGTTCAGCTACTGCTAAACTAGCACTGGGATGTGAAATTTATGGAAATGGCCTGCAGACTCATATTCCTATACACTCATTTTCCATTCCATAGACAGTAATTTTCTCATAAAATAAAACAAAACAAAACCCTTGAAGTTTCCCATGTCCTGTATTTAACAACTGCATGGATGTAGAGTTGGTAACAGCCCATTAAGTATCTGGCCACACAGAACTCTGAAAGCATAAAAAGAAGTCAGCAGTTTAACATCATACCAGCTCAACATGCAAACATAGAAGCAATAGGGGAGAAGTAAATCAGATTTATTGAACTCTTCATCCTTACAGCTTTTGCTTAAATGGATATTGTTACAGAGACAAGACAAGCTATGTTTCAAAGCCTGTAATATTTCTTAGTCTTACCAGAGGCTACGTATCAAAATCAAATCTTAGCCCTAATCTTGAATGTAGCCCCACAGCAAAACCCAGCTGGGAAAACTGAGGATTGCATACGTAGTTCTTAAAAGTAATTCTTATGCTCTTGCTGTTTTTTTGTGATAAGCCAGGTATGTGTCTGCTTGCAATTTGATCCTATTGTTAAAATGTTTCCTCTCCACAAAGCATGGAATCTAAGTATCCTCTGATACCTGCAGGTATCTTCAAAACGTCAGCTTAACTTTAAACCCACACAGAAACGCTGTGGTCATTATTTCTGAGGCAGGCAGGGGGATGGAAAAGAAGAAGTCCAGCTATCATGCTGTAATAACAGGCAATGATTATTTTGTTAGCTGGAAGGGACAATTGCTGGTTGCATCAGTGACAAAGGGAGCCAAGTCTACTTTCATGCATCACTGCAACCTTGCAGTGTTCACCAAGAATGTGTATATCAGGTTTTGTGCAACAGCTACTTCTCAGACAAACAGATCAAAGAAAATCATTCCTTACTTTTTCCTCAGGCACAACAGAGATTTAGCAGTTACCACATTTGGTGGTTCAGTTAATTTATATTCTTTATGAACTTTTGGACTGGAAATATTTCAGAATTTGAGAATCAAAATTGGGTGAAGGTTTGTTATTCAGAACACAAACAGGTCATGATTCTGTGTCATCTGCAGCAAGTTCTCCACTCACTCAAGTAACCATTCATCTTGCACACACTCAAAGCTGTTCTCCTTCCTTTCATCTGCCTTAACTCGGTAGGACAACACTGGCTCAGGCAAAGCATTAAGCATGCCAGAAAATTCAGCTAAGAGGATGGAATTCCCTGGAAGGCTAAATATGGTTTTCTCAGCTTCCTGAACCAGAGGACCAACTGTAAAAATTAAAATCAACAGAGCAAAGGGCAGGAAGGAGAATATTCATAGCTAATAATATTGTGCATTGCAGCAGAGAACGAAACTGTGCTTTTCAAGCTCCAGAGAGAGAGACAGAGACAGAGACAGAGACAGAGACAGAGAGACAGAGAATATGTTATTATTTGAATTTAGTGTGTGGAGCATGTGCGTCTAACACTGCTCGTGCCAACAGATTGTTCAGCACATTTCTGACAATGCATTATTAGAGTCAGATCTAAAAGATTGTCTGTAAATATCAGCCATTTACAATGACATCAATTTCACAGGTGGAAAGCTCTACTGAACTCAATTTTCCCCTTCCAATTAAAAGAAAAGGTAATTTCCACTTTTTTAAAAAAATCATATTTCCACTCTCTTTCACTCCTTGATGTTATTTCCTTCAAAATATGTTTTTTTTCTTAAGTTTGGTAGAAAGCAAAAAGACTGTATTTGCTAGTCCTTAGAGCCCCCCCCCCCAGTTTCCCCATTTTAAGACATTTGAAACAAGAATCTAACTTTTAAACCCAATTTCATTAAACAGACAAAAAACCTCTGTGCAACCTCTGTGTAGTACATATTTGGGCAATCAGCAGGGAATTTCTCTAGAATTGGGGACAAATAGATCCCAAAAGGTGGCAATGGCAAAGAATCACTTCTGTATTATTGCCCTAAAACGTACATAGGCATGTAGTCACTCAGAAATTGAGCTCAAGGCAAAAGAGTCTTTATATTTTCTTTTTTCTCTCATGATCTTGAACATATTTGCATAGCTTAGTTTGCCCTTCAAGCTCCAGAAGAATATTTTACGCCATTACTCGCCATTTGTAATCCTCCATTGAAACAGATTCACAGATGTCTTAAATGTTCTCTGCAAAGGTGGGTGATGACACCTCTGAAACCATGGAGGATGGGCAGTGAATAGTTATGCTGGCTTCACTTTCACTGATCATGTCCTTCACTTTACCATCTACCACAACTATGGAGCCCAACCTCACAACCAACATGAAAGATAATTCTTAGAGTCAGCAATAAAAAACCTGATCCTAGATCAGGCTCTTATCAAAACAAGGAAAGGATGTAACATTTATTTCCCACTCCAAAAACAAACAAGCAAACCCCCCCCCCACCTCCTTTTGATCTTTCCTTATAGCAGGAGGGATAAAAAAAAAACATAACTTTAAACACTGATTGTTATAAACAGTAGTCACACTTGATACATGGTAGTCACTGGAACTCTTTCCTAATGACTTCATCATCCCCCTTGGTAAATCTACTTATCTGAGCCCACATAGCCTGTGAAATTTATTCGTGCAGTATGGCTACATTTGTGATAGCGTTGCTCAAAATTCTACCTTTTCCCATTTCTGATTTTTTTTTTCTTTTTTGGTGCTTTTAAGGCAGTTTTGACTGCTGGCAAATGACTGGACAAATCCATGCAGTTTTCCTGGCATGATTTCAGAAGTGGTTTGTCATGGCCTCCTCCTTCCTAGGGCTGAGAGAGAGGGACTGGCCCAAAGTCACCCAGCTGGCTTCGTACCTAAGGCAGAACTAGAGTGTGCGGTGTCCCTTCCCGGTGCACTGACCACTACAGCAAACTGCGTCTCCATTTCTGGGATCTAAGCTTTCCTTTGTGAGGAAATGGAGCTGAAATCAGGGCTGCTGCTAAGATTGGTGTGTACTTGAGAGTGGAATGTGTTCTGGTTCCTGAATGACAGATACAGCACATCCAATATTTGCCCAAACAAAAATAATTGCAGCATAATAAAGCAAAAGCAGAACTCCTGAACTCAGCAGTTTGCTTCTCAAAGGGAGGACTATTCAGGCACCACTGATGAATAAAAAGAAATCAGGATACTGCTTCTTATTTTTTAGAACAACAACATGATATAAAGCTCCAGATGGATGGTTGGATGGTGATACAAAATAGGCAGAAACACATCATGCATCTCTCTCTCTCTCTCTCTCTCTCTCTCTCTCTGTGTGTGTGTGTGTGTGTGTGTGTGTGTGTATTGGGCTTCCTTTAACACTTTGCTCCCATTTCATCTGCAATTACCACTTCACTCTTCCTAATGGTGACATTGGTACTACCACAGAGCTGCTAAAATGGAAAGTGATGTTTTAACAGAGCAGTGGGGTATTCATATCAAATGACTTGAATCAGTTATTTCCAAAGGATTTATTTATTACAGACATGAAATTTGGGGAGGGGGAGGAGATATATAGAAATGAATCCAATTGAACATATGTTTAAATAAAATCCTAGGATAAATGAGATATACTGTACATAGAAATTTAATCAATGAATAGAGGAAAGAGTGCAATTCTATCATGATTCAATGTTTCTCATTTGTAAATGTAGGACACAAATGTGAATTTTAGTGATCCTTTCTAAAGTTAAAATGCAATTTACTCAATATTGAGAAAGTAATTCCGTGTTTCCTTAGCTGTACAAAGCCAACCATAACAGAATACAGTTAATACATCATTCATATTTGATGTATGTATAATTCTGTCTACTTTCATGGTATGAATCCAGACATTTTTTTTTTCAGAAAGCTAAACTATGCTTTTGAAATAGACAACACCAAAGTCATTGGATTTTCTTTTTTTAAGTTTGTAAATGGGATAGAAAAATTAGCAAGTGTTCTATGTTTCTTCTGTTTATAAAGAAAGAATTAATATTTTTGAACAAAGTCAAATTTCCACAAGTGAAAAGTTGAGCGAAGGCCCTCCTGGCCACGACTGCCACTTGCTCCTCAAGCAGCAGTCATAAGTCCAGGAGGACCCCCAGATTCTGCACTGGGTGTGTCTGGGGCAGTGCTACCCCATCCAGAACCAAAGATGGTAAACTCCCAGATACAGAGCAGCCTCCAACCCACAGCCACTCTGTCTTACCAGGGTAGCTGAAGACTGTTGTTCCCCATCCAGACCCCTACAGCTTCCAGGCACCGTGAAAGGGTAGTCACAGCATCACTTAAATCACCCAGAATGGAGGTGTATAATTGGGCATCATCTGCATATTGATGATACCTCATCCCATGGTGGCAGATGATTTCACCCAGTGACTTCATGTAGATGTTAAAAAGGAGTGCAGAAAGTGCTGAACTCTGCAGCACCCCACAAAGGAGGACTGGACCTCTCGCCCCCTAAACACCAATTGGAACTGGCCTTGGAGGAAGGAAGTGAACCAGCACACAATTGTGCCATCCACTCCCAACTCCCCAAGCCGACCCAAAAGGATACCATGGTCGATAGTATCAAAAGCCACTGACAGATCAAGAAGAGCAAGGATGGATGCACTACCCTCATCCTACTCCTGCCAGAGATCATCCAAAAGTGCAACCAATGCTGTTTCCATCCCATATCCAGGCCTAAAACCCAACTGAAAAGGGTTCAAATAATCCGTTTCATCCAGGATCCTCTGGACCTATAACACCACCACTTTCTCAACCAACTTCCATAAAAAGGATAGGTGGGACACTGGATAAAAATTGTCCAGTATTGTGGGATCAAGTGATAGTTTCTTGAGGAGGGGATGCACCAGCGCCTCTTTAAAGGCAGCTGGAAACACTCCCTCCCTCAAGGATGAATTCATCATTGGCTGGACCCACTCACACATCACCTCCTGAGCTGCCTTAATCAGCCAGGAGGGGCATGGATCTAACTGGCAAGTGGTGTCATTCATAGCCCAGAGGATCTTGTCCACTTCCTTGGGCCTAACAGGATTAAATAGTTCCCAGATAACAGGGTAGGTATGTTCCCCAGGCATCTCCACAGGCCATGCCATATGCTTGGTATCCAACTGGGAAAAGATCCGAGCAATTTTATCCTCCAGATGCCCAGAAAACTCATCTGCATGGCCCTGCAGGTAGGTCACTGGGCCCACCTTTCCCAAAAGAGATCAGATGAACTTAAACAGGGCCACTGGGAAGCATTCTGGTAATGCAATAAGATCAGAGAAATATTGCTTGTTACTGACTTTTTGGATGTTAAGAGTCTTCAGAAGGGCAAATTTCATTATGCCAGGAGAGTTTCCTTCTGTCCTTGATGAAAGACATTCCATGTAAGTTTAAGGGTTAAAAAGAAAGAAAAAAAAAGTTTACTTTTGAAAAATAGCAAAAGGGGGACTAGAATGTTGATTTTGGAAAATTAAGGGGCCAGATGGACTTAAAAGAAAATTTCCTGTGGGTTGTTTAAAATTGTATACAAAATATATATGAAGAGTTTGAAATTAACTGTAACAAAACTGTGGGAAAGTTTGGTTGATTGGAAAATAAGCATATGATAATAGGGGACTTTGAAAGTTAACTAGAGGGAACCAGAGATCACTAAAGGTTAAGGAGAAGCAACCTATTAATGCAATGGAGCAATATTATTTGACTTAGGAAGAAATCAAAGATATTTGGCAACAATGTTCCCAGAAATTATTCTTAAGATTGTCTGCTACTATTAAAATGTATTTAACAGGCTACAGAAGAAGAACAGATTTTACTGGACAAAATAGAGACTGAAGCTGATCTGAATGTGGATCTGAAAATGGACTTAAAATGCCAGAGTGCAAGAATGATATGGAAAAGATGCCACATTGAATTTACAAATGAAACTCCCTGATGTGTTAACAATTAAAGGGGACATACAAATAATAAATCAAAAGAGGGACTTGCACAGTTTTCTTATCTTGGATTTAGAAAAGAGACATATTAAACTAGTGAAGGAGTTTCTTAAAGGAGACAGAAAATGATAAGAAATCAACTTGTGGAACATTGTTTGAAGGGATTAAAGATCAAGCCTTTTAAAAGTAAATGAAAGGTATATAAAGTGGATTTATTCAATCAGGGCTAAATATATATATATATTGTGGTTTCTGGTAGCTCTTAATGGAATTTTTTTTTTTTTTTAACTAGGACTCAATGATGAATCTAGAATGATTGGTTTATAAATAACAGATAAGATAAGGGGAATATTTCTTTTGCTTTACATTTTTTAGAGAAAGTGATAAGTTGGAATACAAAATGGGTGTATTTCTTTAAGGTTTTATACTGTATTTATGAGGGGCTGGATAGGGTAGTGGTTAGAACACTGCCTTTGACTCAGGAGACCGGGGTTCAAATCCCGGCTGGTACCTACCTTATCAGTAGGGGTCCTTGGGCAAAAGACCCCCTAACACTTCACCTGCCTACCTCAAATATGAGAGTGACATGAACTATGAGAGTTATGCCAGCTCGGACGTTGCCTGGATTAACAAGGTCCGCGTCAGATGTTGGGGAACTAGGACAATCTGACAATAAGTGGGCTACTGGAACAAACCATACATGGAGAAGACAAGAGAACTTGGAATTGATGGAATGCTACTACAACAACAGACCTAATGAGAAGAGATATATGAAACGTATGATGGAACTATGGATAGGCAGAAGATCTACAGTACATCCACACTAACTGAGAAACAACTAGTTATCCAGTGCTTCAACATAGTGAAGAGGAAGCTGCTCTCACAACTTGAGATAAACCAATTACACATTACAACCCAGACTCAAGCAGACCTGGAAGAACAACTGGATGTGCAGTCAACGCCTGAAGCTGGAAAGTTACTGCCACCCTCTCCATTAAAGAGCACACCAGCTTATATGAGGCAGAAGATCATGGATAAACTAGCTATAGTCAACCCTTGAGACTGATTACCAAGGCTCAGTGGAGAAGTACCATCAGACAGTATGCTAGAAGATGCCAATCCCTACTACCACCATAACTGAAACCAATGAATTGGTATATGCTACAGCCACTGTAATCCTGGAAATGCTTGGCTACACGATCAAGAAAAACAGCAATACATACCAACCCCTGCCCGGAAAATGAGATTGGAGGCTAAGATCAAGACAACTCAGAGAGAAGTCAGTCAGCTGGTGGAACTACAGAAGTGTGTGGAGATTAAGGATAAGACTCGGCTACTGAAAAAATATATGGGCCTGACTCCATCTGAAGCCCTAAAGACTGCTAAACAAAGGCTCACAGCACTGGCTGCCAGGCTGAGGAGATACACTAGAGAAGCAGAGGCCAAGAAGATAAATGCCCTGTTCTCCAAAGAACCATCCAAGGTGTACTCCCAACTGCAGTGCAACCACACAGTAACAGCAGAGCCACCAGCGGCAGAAACTGAACAGTACTGGAAGAACATATGGGAGAAAGAGAAGACATATAACACCAGTGCAAAGTGGCTGTAGGACCTGAAAGCAGACCACAGCAATCTCTCAGAACAGGAACCAGTCACCATCACAGTAGCAGACATCCAACAGCGGGTCAAGAACATGAAAAGCTGGACAGCACCTGGCCTGGACATGATCCACACCTACTGGCTAAAGAAACTAACAGCAGTGCATGAATGCCTAGCAGCACAGATGAACCAACTGCTAGCAGTAGGCTCCCACCAAGACTGGCTAACACAAGGAAGGACTGCTGATCATGAAAGACCCGCACAAGGGAAGAGCACCATCCAACTACTGGCCAATAACCTGCCTCCCCACAACATGGAAAGTCTTTTCAGACAACATAGCCACCAAGCTATGGGAACATATGGGCCAATACATGAGCACAGCTTAGAAGGGCATTGGGAACAACATCAGAGGCTCAAAGCACCAGTTGCTCATAGATAGAGCAGTCACCCGAGACTCAAGGTCTAGGCATATATGCTGCTGTTCTGCATAGGCTTAAACCACCTCAGCCAGATACTCACAAGGATGGGATATGGGTACAAGTTCAAGAGTGGAATCACCATCAGCCACCTCCCCTACATCAAGCTGCATGCTAAGAGTGAACAAGACATCGACACACTGATCCACCTGACATGGATCTACAGTGAAGACATTGGGATGGCATTTGGACTGGAGAAGTGTGGCAGGATGATAGTAAAGAGAGGGAAGGTAGTTAAGACTGATGGAGTGGAACTACCAGTGGGCCACATAGCAGACATAGAGACCAGCTATAAATACCTTGGTGTCCCACAATGACATGGGAACCATGAGGAGGAGGCAAGGAAGACAGCAACATCCAAGTAACACCAAAGGATAAGACAGGTCCTGAAGACCCAGCAAAATGGGAAGAACAAGATCCATGCCATCAACATGTACGCCCTGCCAGTAATCAGATACCCTGCCAGTATAGTGAGCTGGCCAAAGGAAGACATGGAGGCTGCTGATGTGAAGACCCGGAAGCTCCTCACAATGTACGGAGATTTCCACCCCAAGTCCAACACCCAGAGATTGTACACCAGCCACAAAGAGGGTGGGCGGGGTCTTACGAGTGTCAAAGCAACTTTTGTGGACAAAACCCAGAGGAGTACATCAGTAAGATGGCACCCAAAGATGAGCTGCTGAGAGAATGCCTGAGGTAGCAGCAGACATGGGAGGAAGTTCAAGTGGAGGAAGTACCATGGCAAGACAAGCCCCTGCATGGGATATGTCATCAACAGATAGCTGAGGTGGCTGGCACTGGGAAATCAGTGGCTGAAAAGGGCTGGACTAAAAGACAGCACTGAGGCACCGATCTTAGCAGCACAAGAACAGGCACTAAGCACCAGATCCATAGAAGCAGAGGTCTACCACACTAGACAAGACCCAAGGTGCATATTGTGCAAAGACAATAGAGACAGTCCAACACATAGTGGCAGGGTGCAAGATGCAGGCAGGAACAGCATATACTGAACGGTAGCTGGCATTGTGTACAGGAACATCTGCACAGGGTATGGGCTAGACCCCCCCCCCCAAGTCCAGATGGGAGATTCCACAGAAGATCATGGAGAATAACAGGCCTAAGATCCTATGGGACTTCCAGATCCAGATGGACAGGCAGGTACTGGCCAATCAACCAAACATTGTGGTAGTAGACAAAGACCAGAAGACAGCAGTAGTGATAGATGTAGCAGTGCCAAGTGACAGCAACATCAGGAAGAAGGAGCATGAGAAGCTGGAGAAGTACCAGGGCCTGAAGGAGGAAATAGAGAGGATGTGTGGAAAGTAAAGGCCAAAGTGGTCCCAGTGGTGGTAGGAGCACTCGGGGCCATGACTCCTAAGCTGGGAGAGTGGCTCCAACAGATCCCAGGAACAACATCAGGGCTCTCTGTCCAGAAGAGTGCAGTGCTAGGAACAGCTAAGATACTGCGCAGAACCCTCAAACTTCCAGGCCTCTGGTAGAGGACCCGAGATTGACGAAGACACGTACCACCCGTAGTGGTGAGAGGGGAATTTTTTATATTAATGAAGGTGTTAAGTTACTGAAGTTGTTTATACTTGTTTATACTTATACTTTTTCTTTTTTTCTTTTTCTTTTTATTATTTTTTTCTTTTTATATTCTTCTTAGTTTGTATTAGTTTTTTATCTTTGTATCTGCACTTTAATAAAATTATTATGAAAAAAAAAAGTCACACTTATTCAATTTAGCTTATACCCAAGGAAGATTGTATATGATTGTAGTCAACTTGAAAAAAAGTTAAACTGTAAATTTAACTCACAAATAATACAGCAGCAATCTTTTTCAGCATCACTCTTTTTTTAAAAAAAATATTTCTGGCCAATCAATACAAAAGGTGCTGTGTTGATGATTGGGGGTGTATATGGAATTTTACCACAGCTTCTGGTACAAGACAACATTCCTTCACCTCTACTTGATCCCTTCTGACCATCATCTAATATATAAAATACATATTATATATAAGAATGATGGTCAGAAGGGAGGAGGTGAAGGTGAAGGAATCTAAACAAAATTTCATCAAGAAAATATTGCATTTGTGACTCATGTTACATGCATCCAAACTTAGATTTTCTCACAAATTGCTCTGCTCTCTTGCTAGCCATTGTTCAGGAGGTAATGCTTCCAGAACATTAGGTCCCTGGATGTAAAGGGAAAAGTAACCCTAAACTGCAACTGAAAGTTAATTAGTGAAGGTTGAAAATTTATCTATCATGTCCATGATTCTGAGGACATGATCAAGATTAAAGTGGAGCAGAGATACCAGTGGATTCAGCCTAAGATGACTTTCTTTCTTTCTTTCTTTCTTTCTTTCTTTCTTTCTTTCTTTCTTTCTTTCTTTCTTTCTTTCTTTCTTTCTCTAACACTTTGGTAAATCTCTGGATTTCTGTCACACAACACAAAAGAGAAACTGTTGGAAACTTTCAGTCCACTCCAAGAGAATAGAAACATATATCAGTGTAAACTAGATAGATAGATGAGAGACAGATGAGAGAAAGAGAGAGAGAGAGATTTTTGTATATCCCTAAACAAGGAAAGGAGACAAAACTCAAGTGGAAACAATTAATAGATCCTTCAGAATCTGATGTGAACTCACAAATGTAAATTGGGTGCTCATAACACAAACCAATCCTCCTCCTCCTCCTCCTCATGCAAGTTTTTCTGGGCTTTCATTAAAAAGATCCAGTCCATACATATATCAGCTCTCATCTCTCCTCTTATTTCTACTTCCTTCCTGATTTTGGAGGGGTGAGGTGGATTGTTTCATTGTGAGATTTGGCTCTATTCATATAGGGAATCACATAAAACCAACTCTAAGAATTTTTTTTTTTTTAAGTGACAGGAGATGGTTACCATTTCAGTTAAATGGGGCAGTACTGAAATATGTTACTATGTTTAGTTTGTCCTACAGAACTCAGACACCCTAATCACCAAGGTTACTCAAACTTAATTGGAGGGCTGCAGCCATATTAGTCCATTTCAGCAAAAGCAAAACAAAACAAAACAAATAACAACAACAAAATGTCTATATGGTACTAGACAGACTAACAGTTTTGTTTTGGTAAGCACCATGGGTGTCTGCAGGGGGAAACAGGGGTAAATGATGACACATCATGATGTCATCACAGAAATGATGTGACCTGTGTACTTGTGTCAGTCATGACATTGTTACAAAATTGTGCCATTTGTGTGGTAATGTCATGATGCCTGTATCATTTCTGACATCATGGAGGCTTGTTATGGAAACTACTGGTAAGCATCTGTTCAATGTCCTGCCTTGACATTGCTGGAGGAGGAGGAAATTAACATTTTGCAAAGCAAAGTGCCAAGCTCTAATCATCAGAATGCTCTTGGCCCCATAGACACTGTTAGAACATACAAATGATCAGTGCCATAATCTGGAAATGTGTAAAGCTATGTGAGCAAGCAAGAAAAACTTGGGAGTGTATGTAAAATATTACCACCCTGTTAATGAAGTTTGTCTAGAGTAGGTAGAAACACCTAGCCTACCCTGGCAGATTTTGAAAAATTCAGGATTGTACCTGGCTAAGTCCTGAAGAAGACACAACCAGGAAATACCAGGGCTACATACTAAACTGGGAAAATAAATCCCAGAAGGAGGCAATGACAATGTATTTCTGTATTTTTACAGGAAATGACATGGATATTTCCATATGGTCAACAAAAACAAGGTGAACTCAAGGAAGTCTTTATCTTTTTGAAATGGAGATTGGTGTCTTCATCTGCCTTGACATCACCAATAGGGTCTGAAAATTAGGTTCACTAACACCAAAAGAGTGCCTACTTCTACCTTTTGCCAGTTAGAGAAAAGAAACATGATAACAAGAGAGTGGATTTTTCTTAAATTTCTTGTAATTATGTGGTTATCCACGGTAGAATAAGCATCGGGGGGAAAAAGTTTATAAATGTAAAATACTAAAAGATGAACTAATTATAAAAACAGCAATCAGATACAAAGACCAAGCAGATAAAAGTAGTATCGGACTTCAAGAATAATTATAAAGGAGGAAGTGTACCCAATTGTAGTAAAAATCTCACCTGAGAACACACCAACAATTGGGAAAGGGTTCAACTATTATTTTAATAAGGCTATCACATTATAGTGAATCACTGGTCTCCTAGTGTTAAGATAAAAGAGTGCCTGAGAATGGTCAACGGAGTTGTTACATAGGGTTACAAAGACTGAAGATGAGCATTTTCATTTGACCAAAAAAAAGAAAAAAGGAAAAAAAAATTACATCTGATAAGGATGAGGAATCTGGCAGTCCCTGTTTCCATTTTGTAATGCTTGTACTTAGCTTTTGAAAAGTGTGAATGTCAATTGAGCTGATTGACCCTGCATTCCACTTTAAATGGGGAGAGTTGTAAACACACCCTTTATCAGTATCCTTGAAATTGTTGCAGTTTATGGAGACATACAGTTTGTGAATTAAAGGCCATTCATTGATGTAACAAAGGTTACAACTTCCAGGAGGATATATATCATAGTGGAGAGTCATGGACTATATTTTGGGAAGATGGTTTAGCAATTAGGGCTGTTATGGCTAGGTATATTGACTTTTACATTAACCAGACAACAAAGGCAGAGATATTCAGGAACCAGTGACCTACATACGCACATGTAGGAGACAAGCAGAACAATAAAAATTCCCTCTACAAGGATTGATTATTTAAAACATAATTCTACGGTTCTGCTTAGTTAGTGTATATGCTGGCCCTCCTAATGCTTTCTCTTATGTAGAGACTTTCATGAAATTTGCATTCTTGGACTTCCTTTTTCTGTTCTTTTCCCCTTTCCCACTCCCTTAATCCTTAATACAGATGGGGGGAAGTGAAAGCAGAGAATCAAAGATAACTTTGGAGAAACCATATGGTGATAGTTACAAAAACATATTTTAAGTCTGGGAAATGAAGAAAAATTTAGAATGAAACTCAATCTGATTCCACCCTAACTTGCTGAGGTATAAGAGGGAAATAAAGGAAAACACTGGCTTCCAAGATCCTGTTACTATAACCTCTATTGTTAGTGTTCCAGTCATTCTTGAGGAGTGTGTTTCTTGACCTGGCCTACCACAAAGGGCTGACACTCTTTTTATGACTTGTAGCAAGGCATGTAGAGAAGGGCTGTTGGTTGATGCCCATGTATCAAATTAACAGCATTAGATGGAGATGGAAATGGTGTTGCTTACGTAAACGTAAACGTAAGTAAGAAAGGCAAATAAGAGCCATAATGAGCACAGCTGCATTTCTGCCGACAAATGATCAATGGTATGCCATCTTGCATGGTCACAGGAATTTTTTGAAGGTGATCATCTTGGTACATAATAAATCATGTGTAGAAGTGAAAGAAAGATATTAGGGATAAAAGTATATGCAGAGTACTGAGCTGCAGGATACATCCATGCTGTCACATGCAAATCACATGCATATGATGCTGCATGTTGTTCAAGGATATGGGAAGCTCTGGACAGACCCATTATACCATATAAAATGGGGATCACACAAAGAAAAGGAAAGAAATGGGGGGGGGAATCACATACATTCCTCAAAAATGAATAATTCAAACCACATTTTGGAATCAAAAAGGAAGCTTTGAAATAAGCTACTTAATATCAAATATTTGGAAATACTTGGGTTTATGATTCCAACCTTCAGATGAACCCTTAACCCACTAGCTTTCTTCTGGCTTGAAAATAAAACAGAAAAGAAAGTCCTAGAGGAATGTTGGTGAACAGAGGTGGAGCAGCAAGCTCTTCAGATGTCACCACTTGACTCCTAACTGACTCTGGACAGTGTACAATAAAACTAAACAAAGTAGAAAATACACTATAATAATACTATAAAAGAGAACAAGAACCAATAGTGAGTCTGACTAAGAACACCCACCTCCCAAACAAATCTGACAAGGGCATCAACTACCATAACCCAAGGCCTGGGAGAGTGAGAGCCACATGGATATCTGGGGAACCTAATTCCAGAGGGCAAGTGCCATGACAGAGAAGGCATGCTTTCTGGGTCCCCAGAGATGACACTATTGAACTGAAGGGATCTGTAGTAAACCAATCCTGTTGGCTCATACTGGCAGACACTGTGGGAGATAACCAGGCCCTATGCCATGTAGGGCTTTATAGGCCATAGCCAACACTTTAATTTGCATCCAGAAGCATTCTGTAACTAGTACAGGTCATGAACCAGGGGTGTCACATGGGTATAGAGAGGCATGCTGCTCACTGCCCACACCGCTGCATTCTGGACTAGCTGAAGCTTTTGAGTGGTCTTCAAGGGCAACCTCATGTACAAGCTGTGAGATGACTAGGCCATGAGTGATTGTCTGAAGGGCCTCCTGATCCAGGAAAGGGTGCTATTGGTGCACCAGATTAAGTTGTACAAACGTCTTCCTGGCCACAGCTGCCACCTACTCATCCAGCAGAAGCTATGAGTCCAGGAAGACCCCCGCATTGTGCACCACCCTTCAGTGGGGAAGGGTAACTCCATCCAAGGTTGAAGGTGGAATATTCCCAGATCCAGGTGGCCCTAATAACAACAGCCACTCAGGCTTGGTAGAATTGTTCTACCCCATCAGTTCTTCCCCATCTAGGCCCACATAGCCTCTGAGCACTGGGACAGAACCTCAACAGCCTCACCTGGCTGGCCTGGGGTTGACAGATTTAATTGGATGTCTTCAGTATACTGATGAATGCAAACCCCAAACCTGTGGATGACCTCACCCACCAGTTTTACTTCCAATAGCATCACCTGCCTTAGGCATTGGTAAGGATGGGAACTGTAGTTCCAGCAATATCTAAAGAACCACACATTCCCCAACCCTGATCAATGGAAAACACAACTAGAGATAGAGGTAAATGTGTAGCTATGGGACTTTGAAACTTATCTATGCTCTGCAATTGACACATGTATTTTTTTAGTCAGAAGTAAACCATTTCAGACATATTTAGTAGTTGTGATATATCAAAGTTGATAGGTGTTCTATATATAGCTACCTTCAATCTGGCTGCTAAAGAACGTGTCACTTGAGACACAAAACAAAGTTCATATTTGTGCATTTCTATGCTGCTCCGTTCCAATCATTTCTCAGTACCATACAGCATATCCTCCACAGCTCACTGTATGTTTCTTATATAGCTCCACATCTATGGCCACAGAAGAGTAGGGAGCTGATTTACTCAGGTCAGTCTGTTTAACTATGCAGACCAGTACTGCCTGTTCTGATCCACAGTATACTGTATATACCACAGGCTGCCGTGTCCCCATTATGGCACTCATCCTTTCTGTAACCAGATAAATATGACATGCATGTCTCTCTACCTACAATAAACCCTGGCAAAAAGGATAATTGTAGTAGCAATGTGTATATTCCAGCACTGCTGCCTGCCCGTATCATTACGGAATTTATTTTGATAGCCCACATGATTTTGTTTCTTTTGGAAGCCAGAGTGGATTTCTGTTACATCCCTAGCTACAATATCCATAGGCTCAGCAAATGTATTCTTTCTTGTTCTCTTTTTCCTTAGGTAATTTGAAATGTTCTGCATTTGAATGGTTGTAATACTATGAAAGATCATTGAAGACTGGGATTCTCCTACCACTTCAGTTCTAAAATGCTGCGGCTTTTTCAGCTATCTCATGTATGAATTTGTTTTCTCCCATGAATTTCAAATTCCTAATCCATCATATGCTTTCTTTGCCTCCTCAAGTTATAAAGACACAACACAAATGTGTTCTATGCTGCTATTTTTATTTTTCCTCCTGGCTTGTCAGATTTGAGTTTTATGCCACATGAAATGAACAAACTACAAACAAATTGGCTGTTTGGTACAGCAAGAGATTTTCATCTATGTGCCTAGCAATGTTCAATGTACCCCTAATATTATGTTTTTTTGTGCAAGAAAGAAACTGTCTCTTGTTGTCATGGCTCTTCAGTTCTAAATTAAATTAAATTTATTGAATGCATGATATTTTACAGTATTTTTTATGTTAAGTCCGTGCTTCATTTTCTTTAAAAAACAGCAAACCATTTATTTATGATAAAAGATTTAATAACAGACATTGAGGTTATTTTTGCTTTTACTTTGCTTTTGTTGTATGTTTATTTTTTTATCTGTGTATAATTCTTCTACATTTATTTTAAGTACTTACCATGTTGCTTTCAGGTACTATCATCTCCATTTCTTCTATAGTTCCTTTTCAAAATTCACGGTAGAATAGCTGATTGAGTGAACCTACTATCTGAATGTCCTTGACATTCAAGACTATTGTTTGTAATTGAGAGAGAGAGAGAGAGAGAGAGAGAGAGAGAGAGAGAGAGAGAGAGAGAGAGAGAGAGAGAAAATATATGCTTTGGATTGCAGCAAAGTTGTTCTGTGAACACCATCAGTTGGATACTGAGTTTCAAAGACAATCAATGACATCATAACGAAGGGAGGGAGGGAAGGGGAAGAACAGACATATCTAAATACATAAAATTTAGGTTGGGAACCTGTATATGCTCACATGGTAACATGCTGTATTGGACTCAGTAGGATTTATTTCTAAGTAGAGATTCATTAGATTGTTCAAACCATCTTCTCCAGCTGAGGAAAGCAGTTTGGCTGTGCTTATTGTACCTCCTGAATTTCTCCCTCCAGATTCTTTTGTAAAGTTTTCATAAAGCACTAACCCAGCAGGTATAAAACAACACTGTTATACAAAGGAAGATAGCTAACAAAACATTTGGCAGACTAATAACAATTACCTATTTTATCTTCTCTACCTAATGCTTCCACACTCTATTAGCCAGCCCCCCCCCCTCCCCCCTGGCAGTTTTGAGCTTCTAGTTTATCACCTTTGCTTAGACCCTTACTTTTTTCTAGTCATTTTTAAAAGTTCTGTGCAAAATAAGCAGTAATGCTACCATTCAGATAAAATGAATGCAAGACTTGTTTGTTTCCCTGTTTTCTCCTTCTTTCCACTTGCCCAGACTAGGCATGCCATGGTGTTATGGAAGTGTTAGTTTTTATACCAAGAGTTGCTTTCACTGCTATTTGACAGTTCACACTGTGGAGGTTACTATGAAAGAGTCTGTAAGGGAGAATAGAAATACATCTATATAAAACCTGTAGGTATCTGTCTTTTTTTTTTTTCCCCCAAAGCCATCATTCTTTTAATAGAACAAAATGATGTCATCAATAAAAAAAGCCTGTATAAGAACAAATATTAAAGGGTAATGAAAACACCACTTCAGCTTAAAGGAGCTGTATTTTTTTTTCTAATATTATCAACCTTTATTTATTAAACTGACATCCAATAATGAGGTAATAATATGAAATTTGACATCCACAGTTCAGTTCATGAGGTCTGTAAAAATGCCAGATTTCAAGTGATCTGATTCAAAATTGCCACAAAACACCACAATTTGCAAACTTTTGAAAAATAATAGTTGGCCTTTTTATTCCAAATTGTTCCTGGCTTTCAAATAGTTGTCATTTCCTTATAATTGGACTGGAAGGAAACTTTTCATCCTGTGTTAACTAAAAGTGTTATTGCCTTGGCTAGGAAAGCCTTTTGAAAACATATGGAAACAGGAACAGGACTGTGTCCAGCCAGCTCCATTTCTATTACACTTTAAAAACAATTCATGACAGTACAAGCCCTCCCATCTACAGTTATATCAGCGGAGGACTTCCATGCAACAACTTAACTTTTTTTTAGAGTTTCTAGTCAAATAGAAATACGTGTGACAGCCTTTTTTCACCTTTAGAAGGGACATAGAGAGGTTGACATTTATAATCCTGACAAATACATTTAACCATAAAAGAAATAACCTTGTTCCAGTGGCCAGTTCCAGCTCCACAAGCCATCCATGGTTTAGTAGCTGCAACTTGCTTCAAATGCAGACATTCTTGGATTTGCATGGCTGTGGCAGGATAACATGGGACAAAGATTTTATGCTTTTTGAAGGAACAGGAGAATTTGCATATGGCACATCAATATGTGCAATTTTAGTTAAACGGTTGGGAAATTTGGTGGTATCGTATCAGTAATAGAGTGTGCGCTCACACAATCACATACAGGGAAATCGTGTGTTGGCCCCTCTGGCTCCTTCATGTGAGAGTCCTTAAATCCTTTCCATACAAACTGTACTGTTGCATCTCCCACAGGACTGGAGAGAGCGAATTTGTTCGCCTCTACTATCTTTTTTTTTTTTTTACAGCAGAAAGTTCCTCTCTGCATCTTTACTCAGGAGGAAGATGGTGGAAAACTCTCCAGCTCAGAGGTTTTTTTTGTTTTTTTGTTTTGCTTTTTCTGTAACCAGGGGAGTAGCAAGAGTAGTGTGGTAGGCAAACTTCCCTGTCAAAATGAGATGATTACTGATTTCAGAAGAAGATGCAAGTCCTTTATCATGTAGATTAAAGTTAAGGGACTGAGAATTGAAAACAATGGAGGAAAGGGGAATGTATTATGAATCCTGAAAGCTTTAACTCACAGTTAATCTTCCATGCAAGACCCACCCGCCCACACACATACACTTTGGGTACAATAAAATAAAACTTCGGATGCAAAGAAACTGTTGAGATTACTTCATAACGTAAAATGCTAATCCTAATTTATGTCTAATTCAACATTTCCATATATGCTACTTTCTTCCAATTATCCAACCCTTCTCCAGTCTTTTTTTTGTTTTGTTTTTTGTTTTTTGTGCCTAACAGGAACCAGTCTGAGAAAAGATAGAATTAAAAGATGGAACTTGCCTTTCCTGGATGAAAGACAGAAGAAGAACGGCAAGATTATGGTTTTGGTTTTTTGGTTTTGCTTTTGTTTTTTCCCCTGTTTTTAAAGCCCACCTGAAAGAGAAGGAAAACTTTCCTGCTCCTGACTGGTTACTCAGAGTTTGAATTTCCCAGGATTTGGTGGTCTCTGTCCACTACCTAGATTGACAGGTCAAGGTTGGATTAACTCATTTATATGTGAGGCTTCTTATATGGGATGTTTTCTTTCTCTCTCTCATTACAGAATCATGGACATACAACCATATCCAGAATGGTTATAAATAACTTTGTGAAAATTATGAAACCCTGTAATGCTGCCTGCTATCTGTGTCACAAAAGCATAAATCAGAAAGAAGCTTGAGGCTTCCCAACCTAATCAATTGACTCTGGAATAAACTACCATGGTTGCAATAGTTTACAAGCCTTGAAGTTTGGAGGAAAATGAATAATCAAGTGACTTTTTTTTTTTTAATACCCAACAAGAGGAATGTTCAAATATCAATCAATTAATTAGGAAAGAAGCCATTTAGAAAGCTGAAAGAAGCAAAAAGACTGGAGAGATACACAGATATATTTACATTTAAGTTCAAAAGGCAGTTATTGGCCTAGAGAAGATAGGCATAACCATGTGAAAGCAAAGTGAGGAGATGGATATTTTTGTTTCTTCAGTTTGGATAACTGAATTACAAGACACCATTTAAATCAAAAAGTTTTATAGCCCCAGTGCAACATGTAAATTGGGAAGCATAGCTCTAAATACTCAGGTTGATAAATCTTGTACTTACCAAGACCATCTTTTAATATCACAAAGGTTGGTGCAGACTGCCTATGTCAAAATGAGCATGCAATTTTCTTTAAAACATTTTTGGCCCAATTCATGCAGTTGCAATTCCAAGGCAGAGCAGCCCCATTTAGTGCAGGAAAGACAGTGACAGAGCAATGCCATATTTAACCAAAAATCCAATTGTTGAAATATGAAACTGCTTAAATATTGTGATGTCTGAAAGAGCTTCTTTCTGCATGCACACATAAAATACTGTTTAATTTGCTGGAGGGGAGGGGGGTTTCCACATTTTCTTCAGAATAATTGTTCAAGACCTTTTAGCTCATACTTTTTGCTTGCAAAGAAACAAGTGTTTTAATCATCAGTTTAAATTATGGCCCTCAGCCAATATCAAGGGATTCCTCCAGCAACAACAGCTGGATATTGCTAATCAACAAGGAATCCCTCCCTTCCTCTCTCTCCTGGGTATTTTATTTTAAATTTCTGCTATGCACTGCTTCCATATGCTAGATTGCATATTATGTTTTTTAAAAGACTCAGTTGTACATATAAAGTTATATAAAATGGTAGTTAATTACCATAATAAAAGATTCAAAATTACATTTGAACTCAGAGGTCTATATTGCTCCTTGTAGATTCACTGGCATGCATCACTGCCTTAGCATTTTAGCCCACCACTTCTCTCATCTTAGGATTTGTAAAATAAACCTGGAAATAATATCTGCCAAAAATGGATTTACTACATCATAGCAACACTGAATGGACTGTATTACCATTAATCTTTTTTCAGATTTTTTTTTTAAAATCTACTCATATAACACAACCGAACCAAAAAAAATAATGTTACTAAAAATGGTACAAAAAAGTAATTATCTATCTATCTATCTATCTATCTATCTATCTATCTATCTATCTATCTATCTGTCTGTCTGTCTGTCTGTCTGTCTGTCTGTCTGTCTGTCTGTCTATCTATCTATCTATCTATCTATCTATCTATCTATCTATCTATCTATCTTTGTTAAAAAAAAAAGTCCTCACGAATTTTTCATTTACAGTCTTATGCGTGTGAGAAAACCAATGCAGATTTTTGTACAGATCTTTTGTAATTTTTTGAAATTGTATTTTGCAGCTTGATGTTTGGTTTGGATGAAGGAGTGGGTGCTGCTGAGAAATAGAAAGCTTTTGGAATTAGAAGAACATGACCTGAGATTTGGGTGGCACAGATATTTGTGGTATGACAAAGTCAAGGTTAATGTAGATTTTTAAAATCATTATGTTAGACGTGCCATATTGAGAATATGGAAAAGATAGAAACCCAGGTTGTGCCTGAAAACATCTTTGTGGATCTCAGCACAAGAAGCATTTATAGACAAAAATAATAGTTAAACACAAACACACTAACTTATCACAAGATACTAGAATTTTGTTAAAGGGAACGTAAAATAAAATCAAGAGAAGAACTGATGACAGAGAGATGTAGTTGTCAGTGGTTCTCTTATGTACAATTATCAGAAAGATTTAAAGTAGACAAAAGAATTTATGATTTTGAACACTGAAAGACTGAGTTTGAAATAGAATTGTGTACAAATGATGAACATGCCACTCCTAAAATATATAAAATTTTATTGAAATTTCAAAAGAACAAGTGAAAGAATGTATGATAAAGTGGGCTAAATTTTTTGAGTATACAGATGAACCAATGGGAAAATATGTGGCTGAAAGAATTGAAATGTACACTATATCATAATCTTAGAGAATTTTTATAAAATGATGTACTGTTGGTATATGTCACCAGATAAATTGTCTAGAATGTATAAAGGCACTTCAAATTTACATTGGAAAGTGAACAACAAGAAGGGACATTTTATCATGTTTGGTGGATGTATAAAAAAGCTAGAAAATTCTGGATTCAAATAGATACACCGATTCAGATGATTTTAAAGATTAATATACAGCTGGGACCAGAGATCTGTCTTTTGGGATTGATGGACAAACAGTTGGCAAATAGTTATGGAACTTTGTTTTTGTACATGATAACTGCAGCAAGATTATTATATGCACAAAGATGGAAAGATTTGGCATTACCCACAATGGAGGAATTGTTGGTGAAGATGATGGAACTTGCTGAGAGGACTAAATTGACTTCTTTGATCAAAGAAAAGACAATATCTATGTTTATTGCTGACTGGAAACTCCTTATGGACTTTTTTTGCATAAAACAGAAAAAAAATGAACTTATGATTCATGATTTTGATGATTAGGCAGGACAAATGATAGAAGGAAGACAGTTATAAAGCAAGAGGTAAATTTATTTATTTATTTATTTATTTATTTATTTATTTATTTATTTATTGGATTTCTCCACCGCCCATCTCCCCCACGATAGGGGACTTTGGGCGGCTTACAAAGACATTAAAACTATAAATATATATAAAATACATAATATATATAGAATTAAAACAATACTAAAAAAGGACAATCCAAGAAGATGGAAAATCGGGCCGGGGACAGCCGGCCACTATGGGGCTAGCCATCTCCCTGTTTGAGATATTCCCTCCCTGCCCCAGGCCAAGTGACAGAGCCAGGTCTTCAAGGTCCTTCAGAAAGCCAGGAATGAGGGGGCCAACAGCACCTCCAGGAGCAGAATGTTCCAAAGAGCGGGGGTTACCGCAGAGAAGGCCCGCCTTCTGGACCCCGCTAGACAGAGTTCTTTTACCGAGGGGGTCCGAAGCATGCCCTCTCTGTGTGAACGGATGGGACGGGTTGAATTTATAATTGTACTTATAACTCCTGTGAAGAAGATTGGAAGCCACTTCTTTATATCTTTTTTTTCTTTTTCTATTTTTCTTTTCCTTTTTTCCCCTTTCTTGCACTTTTAGCTTTGTCTGATTACTTTCTTTTTATTTTCTTTTTCTTACTTTATATTAGTTAGTATTACTTTTTATCTTATTTTTAAAAATGTGGACAGTCAAGTGTTCTGTATTAATATTTGCTGACACATCCATCCTTTCCTCTGTTAGAGGCACTCCTGTGTTTGGCTTATGGTCACTCACTCACACACTCATAGTTTGTTGAGGCACACGGATCTTGTAAGCCCCCCTTGCTTTCTACCTGGGTTTTCCAGATGGGTGTGGCTGGAACAGACAAGACACACACTCCTGGGCAACAGCTGAGAAATCATTAGGAACCCACACAAAACACTCCCAACTGAACACTGAAGCACAACAGGTTCTTTGGAATACACGGACACCCAGAGAATTTAAAGTAACAGCAAAGAATTTACTGGATACAATGTACATTTGCTCTTTCCCATACATGCACACATACTCATCCACACTTACCCACATCCTTCTCAACTAGGCTGCCAGGCACTAGCTAGAGGGACAGAAGCCACCAAGTCTGGATCCAAAGATGACTCAAGGAGTGGGCAGGCTCCAGGACCCCTTTTATCCCCAAAAGTCCTTGCTTTGTTGATTGATAAGATTGGCAGCTACTCTTGCCTTGTTAATTTACAAGTCGGATAGCTCTTGATGGGATTTGTGGGTGGGGTTTCCATGTGCTCAGGACCAACTTCCTTTGTCCAGTTCAGGTGACATTTTTTTTTCTTTGTTTCTTTAACAACTTGTTTCATTCTTATCTACCTCCCTAAAAGGATCTTTTAGACAAGATTCCTGGTTTTTATTCTCTTTGCTTACATATCTGCTTCATCTTTAGTTATGGCAGCTTGAATGTAGCTTCACACCTCCCCCTATAATAATAGGTTTTATGGTGCTTTTATGATAGTGGCATAAGCCATAAAGGTCTCTGCTGAAAATAAGATCCAGTGAGCTAAATGCAAGTTATTATATATAGTTTATATAGAATTTAATACTTAATGCTATGTGTGAACTGTTTGGGGATATTAAGAAAGGTGCAGAGGAATGGCTAAGTGGCTAAAATCCTAATCTATGTTCGATTAAGTTTTAGCAATGTCTTTGGAGCAAATAAAACTCTGTAGCATTACATTCAGTAGCATTTTAGACTTTCTGTTGATAACAGAGGTACAGAAATGCAGTAACTTCTCTAAGATAAATTATGATGTTGGGCATCTTTGGGAGTATGGAGAAACAACTGAGAAGTTTGCAGTAATACAATGCCATTACTTGTAGGACTATAGTCATAGTTCATATAAAACTGACTGAATATTTGTTTTTGGTTACAACAACATTCTTCCTTACAACTGAAACATTGTTATTCTGCCAATTTTTTAGTCTAAAATTGAACCCCCATAGTGGCTCACAACCATTATAAATAAATAAAATAACAGGTGATAATTAAAAACTGGAGGATCAGCCAGGGGCTTATGAAGCTACATGATTTAATCATGATTTACTTCCAGGAGCTGTTGAAAGTGGGAGACCTGCCAAGCACCAAGCAAACCTCAATACATGGTCAAACATGGTTAATTCTGACTGTGGTTAGTCCACTGTAAAACAGAAGTGTGACTGTTGGGAGGGGGGAATAGAAAGGAACAATACTGAGGACTGAAAGATAAATTCTATCTTGAAAGAAAGAAATACAAATGGATTGCAGTACAGAACTGTACTCCTTCAATTCAAGACTATTGTAAGTTTAAATCCTGGGATCAGGGAAGTGGAACAGAAGTGTTGTAAGAGTCACGTAAGTTTGATAGTACACCTATTTTGCTGAAAGTCCTAGATCCAGTCTGTCAGATTCAGCCGGCACTCCCCGGTATGGTGAAGGTACCGCTCAGCTTGGCCTAAGTCAATTTCACCTCCCAGGCGCGAGCAGAGGAAAAGGGGAAGTGAAACCGCAAGCGAACGCTCTGCTGATTGGCAACAGGTGGCGGCGCTTAACTCAAAACCGCAAGCGGATACTTTGTATCAGCGCGGCTTCCCTCGGGGCGCTGCAAAGAAAGGAGAGCGCAGAGGCTCGGAAGCGAAGCAATCAACGAGCAGAACTCCCGGCTTTGGGCGCAAACAGGCAAACCCAACAAAGGCAACAACAGCACAACCCATAGACAGCAATCAGAAAGAGAAAAGCACCGGACTGAATCTGCCATTTGGGCAAGGGGGATTACTGCAGGTAGTCTGTAACTAAGCAACGGGGAAGATATAAAATACCATGTAAGCTACGCCAAGCCAACCCTGGCTTTGTCTGTACTTACTTACGTTATGCTTGAGTAAACTTCTTTGTTGAATACAAGTGTCACAAGAGTTTCTGAGACGAACGGGGTAAACCTTACACAGTCCCTGTTCGATAGCTGGAGAAATGTCTGACTGATTAGACTACTCCAAACATAACCCTAATGTTCCATAAAGAGGAACAAAAAAAAAAAAAAAAAAGCATTTAGTACTTAAGATTTTCAAACAAAGGAAGAAAGATGGAATTAATAGTAATTGCAAGGTGCTATATTTCTGATAACTGCATGACAAATTCAGATAGAAAAGACAAAGCAAATGAAGTATTAGTTAAAAACTTAGATGGCCTTGATTATACAATACAATATAATGCCTTTATTTAAGTCTTTGACTAGCATAAAGTAAAAATACAGAGACTTCAACATTTTTAGCTATAACGTAAAAAGAATCTACATCTAAAAACTGTAAGGACATTTACTATACAGTTAAATAATGCAGCGTTAAAAGCAATAGTACTGCTATAAAATCAAGATCTGTAAAAAAAAACTGTAGGGTGAACTATTTTAAAAGTAATTAAAGTTTAAGTGTTGAATATAATATAGTTAGATAAAATACTGCACTATCTAAAAAGCTAAAAAATAAGCTGCAGGAACAAAAGCTGTGAAACTGAATAACTGGAGGTTACAAACAAGAGTCAGGCATAAGCTGCATCAAGCCTGATTGGCTCTAGCTGGCATTCAATATTTGACAAATGTTACAGTACAGCCTGGCAACCTGGTGAGGGGTGTGTGTGTGGATAAGATCAGTGCAGATGTCTCTGTACAATAAGAAGAGCAGGATATGCTCAGTGGCTTTAATTTGCCTGGCATTGCAGGGCTACAGAGATTCCAGGAAGATTCTCCCAGCTTCTAAAACAGCCACGCAGAAGGTACTTCAACAAGCAGAGTGAAGACCCTTCTGTGGTTGGGGGATTCTAGGTATGTAAGATAGGTAACCAGTGTTACTACCTACCTTAGACTTTCAGGAATGGGAAAATGTGGAGCCTTGACTGGGTCAGTTTGGCACTCTATGTCCAGCACTGTTTTAAGAAGGTCCTGCCCTACTCTCATTCCAGGGAGATTAAATAGAAAGGGAAGCCCAAATGTTGAAGCCAGCAGGATTTGCTTTCAGGTGAACTGAAATTTATCCTCTGGTGCTGGGCTACGCCTACTGGGGAAAAGGAGACTTTGGTTGAGTATATACAGTACAACCATATGCAGATCTACCATTTCTACCAAGCCTGTCTCCAGTCACTGACTGGTATTAGAAACAGAGTGGGGTACCTGGAGGACCACTGTTAGGAATTTGGATTGGACAAGGCCCAGGGGAGCCAAATTGGAATATATATATATATATATACACACACACACACACACACACACTCCTGCATTCTGTGAAGAAGTTCTTACCAGTGACTTTGCTTTAAAGGCCTTGATTAGGGGAAAAATGGGTAATGAGAGTAGAAGCCAAGTTGTAAGGACAACTTTACAAAAAAAAAAAAAAAAAAAAGCTCTCTATGTAAATTAAAGTTTTAACATCTAATGGGATATCTTTACAGTAAATGAGCAAAACCTTAATATGCAGCTTTGTATATCTGTAAGACAATATAAGTGATTGTATTTACTTACTTATATAGGCTCCAATTACAAACAACTCTAAGTAGGATATACCCCACTAGGGTAAACAAATGACTGAAACAAAAATGAAAATAACAACAGTAACATCAATAACAACAACGTCATAGTATTAACTCACATCTATCTAAGGAATACCATTTTCAATAAAAAAACATCACCAGCTGCATTCTGTGAAAGGCTTGATGAAATAGCCAAGTCTGTTATGGCTAAAGGCCATAACAATTGATCTTATCTTACCTAGCCAAATCGAGGCAACTATTCTAAATGCCAAATGCTGATTTGATCTTGGGTAGAGAGCCATTTCAAAGGAGAGAGTTAGCAATGGAAAAAGCCTACCTTCACAATCCCTAATAATAACAGTCCTTCAAAAACAAGACTTAAAGGGTGCCCTCCATACTAGTTCTTATTGATGGGCAGACAAACACCACTGGGAGAAGGTACTGCCAAAGATATTAAGTCCTGAATAAGGTAGGATTTAAAGTTGACAACCAGCATGTTGAATTGCATCTGGAAGCCAGTTAGCAACCAGTACAGATCTTACATCAGGGGTGTTATACAGGTGAACTAAGAGGCACCCTTAACTATTTGAGCCACTGTATTTTGGGCCAGCCATAGCTTCTGGGTAATCTTCAAGCACAACATTATGTACAGTATGTTGGACACAGTTAGAGCAGCAGGTGGCATTGTAACAGGCCCTCCAAGCCACAGCTACCACCCAGTGCAGGAAGACCTCAAATTGTGAACCAGTTCAGTCTGAGGGGCATACCCCATCCAGAACCACGAACTATCACTAGTTCACATCTTCTAAACTCCACCTTCCCTTTATGGAGAGGACAGTTCTTCTCCATACAGTTTCTTGAAGCCTCCAGGAACAAGAATTATTGCTCTACCCCTTGTTCGGTCCAGGATTGATATATACAATTAGGTACCATCTGTGCATTGATTATACCAGCTGTTGCTGGTAGATTACTGTGCAGCTTCATATTTGGATGGGAGACATGAGAGAGTAGAGTCCTGTAGCACACAAAAATGCAGGGCTGTACCATTTGGCCCCTCTCCCCCTGACTCCCCATCATCACTGACAGAAACGATCTCTAGAGGAAGGAGAAGAACCACTAAAAAACAATGCCACTCACTCCCAACCTCTACAGGTAATCGAAGGGATATCATGATTGATGGTACTGAAGATAACTGAGAAATCAGATAGGACCAGGAGGGCTGCATTCCCACATATTGGTTTTGCAATGGTTCATCTTAAAGAATGATCAATGTGATTTCAGTGTCATATACTAGCCTGAATTCAGACTGAAACCGGCTGATATAATCCATTTCCTCCAGGGCCTTTTGTAACTGAAGTCCCACCACCTTCTTAACAACATTCCTCCAAAAGATTGGAAACGTCAATAATTGTCCCAAACCAAGTCAAGTAATGGCTTTTTGAGATGCGACTGCTTTCAATGACCACTACTTCTTTCAATGACAATAGGACCACCCCCTCTCCTAATGATGCATTTAGTGCTGCCCTGACCCAATCACCTGTCACCTTCTTGAAAGCTTTCACCAACCAGAAAAGACAAGAATCTAATCCACAAGTGGCAGAGCTGATGTCATAAAGGACCCTGTCAGTTTCCTAAGGACTAACAGGCTCACACTCAGTCTGGATAACCTCACAAAATAAGGCCTCTGTTGGCCACCTGGCACCTATTTCTGAGCAAATCCAAATAATGCTCAAGCAGAGGAAGAGTTCAATGGGTGCAAGAAGAGGCAGCTGACCTCAGAGTTCCTTAAGGAAAGAAACAGATTGTTGTCAAGCCCAATATAGCTAGCAAACCGAAGAAGCAAGAACTACATGGAATTCAGAATGACCTCTTTAATGCTAATCAGGGTAAAAACGTAATCTTGAAAACTGGAAAAGTAAGTTCCCCAAGCAGACTTATAGCAAGACAATTAAGATGGAATCTTTCTGAAACATTTTTACCCACAGCCCTCACTTATGCTACCTCTTCTCACTCCCACTGAGCTCTCCCTCTGACTGTTTCCCACAGACTCTCACAATTCTCAGGATGCCCTATGAATTCTTGACAACAGCCTGCCAGATACTCTTTTAGCTCATCCTTCCCCAAATGGGGTCTGGATCACACTAAAAAGCAACCATGTGCAGCAATATCTGGATTCAATAGCTGGGAGAAATAGTGCCATTTCGTCTTTCTTTGCTATGGTGTAGGCCTAAATCTTAGCTCATATCTATGTTTGGTATGAGGTAAATAAATACAGTTAAGCTGCTTTTAGATTTGATTTGGGGAAAAGTATTGTCTATGTGAGAATCATCAGAATGCCTGCTGCTGCTTCAATTTTTGGCAAAATAGGGTGAAAATAGAAGAGTGACTTTTTTTTTTTTTTTTTAGAGAACTTATCCTTCAAGGATTCCACTGTACTATATTTAGAAATACCCTTTCCTTTTAAAGAAGATGAAGGAGGGGCAAGGAAAGAACACCACAGCAGACTCCAAATTGTCCACCAATGAGCCTCACTTGGACAGAACCAATGCAGAAAGTATATTACGCCAACTTAAAAATAAAAGCTTTTTTTTTAAAAAAAAAAGTTTAAAAATAATTTATTACTTTTCCATTTTCTTTTCTGGTTTACCAAGCTTGGCATGAAACTGTCTTGTCATTTTGCTACGACTGCTCACTGGATTTTTTTTTTTTTAATTTTTTATTTTTGGTGGTGGTTATGGTGTTCAGGAGGATGGTCATAGCTAATTGGCAAGTCTGACCCCTGCTGGGAAAACCCCTTCATCAGTGGCAGAGTTTCGTTGTGTAAGGTTGTTGCTTGCTTGCTGATAAATGTTAGTTACTTTTCCCCAAATCAAATCTAAAAGCAGTTTAACTGTATTTATTTACCTCAGACCTCAAACTCAAATAAAAACAACTGCTGTTTTGAGTTTCAGCTCCAAAGTTCAGAGCAAATCAAGGACAAGTCACATAGGCCTTTGGGAGAAGAATATTAATCTGACTCTCTTCTGAATGCAAACAGTCAGCTTTTTGACACTTCTCACAGAGATGGCTGGAGAGATATTTGGGCCACTATTGCTTAAAAGAATGGCTGAGAAAGTAACAACATCAAGTCTTAGAAGAGTATTGACCTATTTTTTCTCAGTATGCACGTAATCAGTCCCTTCCCTTCCCCTTCTTCCTCCCCCCTCCCCCCCTCCTCCTGCTCTTCTTCTTCTTCTTCTCCTCCTTGGGGTGGGGGGAGAAGATGCTGAGGTAACTGTTACCTGGAAAAATGGCTGAGAGAAACTCAGCATTTATTGAACACCTTCAGGGCATAACAAGTTATGGGTCACCTTAGATCAAAATTTTGTTTTGTTCCTTATTGGAAGAACAGGATATGAGTAACATTAGACCTGACTCAAAAGCTTTGTTGTACTGTGCCTGGGAATAGCACCCTGGTGACTCTATTAGATTTCCTTTGGCTTCCCTGGGGCAGATATAATATGAAATCTCAACATTGAGTAAAAGTGTTGACCCCAAATGTGTATTACTGCTGTTCAGCAGAAAAGGGAGCAAAGTGTGAATGGCCCTTAATTCTGAATGCTTGTTCTCTTTTGAGTAGGGACAAGGAAACTGGTTATTTCCAGATGCTTAGGATGGAGATGACAAGTTTATATTTCTTTTACCATAACAAAAGCTATTGTTTAGGGAGTAGGGGAATGTGGCATGTTTAATAGCTCTAGCTAATATTAGGGCAGAATTCAAATGTTTGTTTCACTTACTCTGGGAATAGGGGGCCAGGACTAACACTAAACTGGACCCTTGGCTTACAATTCCTGTGCCACTCTTCAAGAATTCAGCTTGCCTTGTTTTCTTTCCTTCTCTTTCTCTCTCTTTTCCAAGTGTCATCGTAACTCAGCTGGAGTGTTGATTGTAATAGCTCAATAGATGGATGTGAAAATCACTTCCTGTTCTGCCTGTGTCAGCTTGCCCACTGTTATTCACCAGCAACCTACCAAAGGCTCTCCAACTTGGCATACCCTTCCAGCTCTGATTGTTTGGCACTCTTACCATCTGTACCATATTCAGAGACAGAGTCATCTCATCAAAGTCTGCTACTCTGTCCAAAATGCTGGTGCCTACAGTACCTGTGTTAAGGTTCAACAACATCCTGGAAAGAAAATAGTATAAAGAACAGTTGGAGATACTGTGTGTGTCCAGCTGGGAGAACAACAAACTGTGTGGGTACGTGATAGCTGCCTTCAAGTAGCTGAATAATTGTCACATAAAAGACAGGACAGAATAATTTTGAGTAGGTCCAGAAGACAGGACAAGAAACAATGATGTTTAAATTACAAGGAAGTAGATTTGGGTTAGACTTCACAGAAAATTTCCAAAAGGTGAAAGCTATTTGTCAGTGCAGCTGACTGCTTTGGGAGGAGATGGACATCCCTTCACTAGAGTTTTTTAAACAGAGGTTGGACAGCCATCTGTGGTGAATGCTATAGTTCTAGATTGCAGCAGTGGGCAGAAAACTGGACTAGAGGACCTCCAATTTTACATGGCATGATTCTGTGATTCATTACATTCATTACATTATATGATTCTGTGATTCAAACTTGCCTCAGAGGGACAAATGATTTAAATGGTTAACATGGAATATTACCAGCAAGCCACAACGCTGGTAATTAGTAATCAAATTACACTGAGACTGTGTGTGTGTGTGTGCACGTGCATGTCCCTTTGAGTCAATTTTGACTCTTGACAACCACCTGGACTAGTCCCTGAAGTTTTATTGGCAAGATTTTTGGAATTGGTTTGCCTGTGCTTTCTTCCTAGGGCTGAGACTGATGACTGGACTAAGGTCACCCAAGCTGGATTTGTGCCTAAGGTGGGACTAGAACTCTCAGTCTCCTGGTTTCTAGTCTAGTGCTTAAAGCACTACATCAAACTGGCTCTCAAGACTTGTCATGAGTTGTCAAGGAGTGATGTTTGCCAAGCTTAAAGAAGGCATGCCTAGACTGACAACTAACAAAGCAAGTGGTAAGATGGCTGAAGGGTGGGGTTATAGTAGCATTGATTTTAAAAATCCTAGGACTTCCATCTTCCCAAGGGGCCTCAAAAAGCTGCCTGCCTGCCTGCCAGCCAGTATAAACTTTTCATTTCAGGGTTCTGATGTAGAACTTGTTACATTGTCCTGGAGGGACAAGTTTAAATCTTAGGTCCAGACTAACTGAATGGAGAGGCACATACAAATCCATCCATCCATCCATCCATCCATCCATCCATCCATCCATCCATCCATCCATCCATCCATCGTTTCTCAAATGCTTACTGTGGTTACAGAGCAGGCTGGAAACTGCTGCTTGTTTTACTAATTGTTTCACTGATTAGCAGACAAAGCCTTTTCCCTCCATTGTGCATGGCTAAGCAAGTCTTAACATTGCTGTTCTTCTGCTACACACATGTCACACTTCTATCCTGGCCTTGCCAACACAACTGGGAGTTCAGCTCAAGTCTCAGCACGCTGAATATGGGTCAAGGCTAACTGATATAGTGTGCACTTTGAGGTCAAATCTTACTTTTACATTATGCATAACTGGGGCAAGTTTAAGTCTCTTGCCAATGAGTGTATAGTGCCAAGCTAACACTTATGGGCACTGGCCTAAATATTTGCTGCTTTTAAGAACAGGCATAAATGCTACTTTTTTTTTCTTTTTTTTTTAGTGTCAGCCTCTTTCACTCTGGCCTCTCTCTTTTTGTAACATAGTATTAGCTATGCTTCTGCAAACTAATACGCTTGTGCTACTGCCAACAAACTGCAACTCTGATACAGTTGAATCATGCCAGTTATGAGGATATTCTCTGCCAATAGGCCAGGCTTGCCAACTACCTATACCAACTGTCGTAATATTCCAGAAAACCCAGTGAATGCTCATCACTCCTTAAGGGCAAGTCAGTGATTATTCTTCTGAGTCTGCTTAAGAGAGGTCAAACTTTACCAAGGTCCCCTGGGCAGCCTTATTATGCCATTGAGCATAAGCATCTATTATAAGTCACCCTGATAACACAACTACATTGTGGGCATCCAGACATCATGATGCTTGAGATGTAACTTGCCCCTGCCCCCTTGGTCCTGTTTTGGATGCCCATGCCACCAAAGTAAGTAATGAGTGGGGCCTTCCAGAAGGGGGTGGGTTTGCTTGGTCAGTCCTCCTTCCTGGTGCTCCAGGAAACCTAGTTATCACAGGGAGGTAAACCAGACTACCCAAAAGTGAAGCAGTGGTGAATTTCAATTGTCATGCCAGGTGTCTCACCCTATAACAGCTTATTTTTCAAAACAGTTTTAGAAAGTGTTTATTTTTAAGTCAAGGTAGTATATTTCTTGCATTAGTCCATATAATTTCTCTGTAGGATCTAACAATTTGGTAGCTGCCCTTTCCTTATCCTTTCTATCTCTGTTAACAAGTGCAGGAGAAGTATTTATAAAATGTAGGGTCATGAAACCAATTAAAGTCTCAGACTGAAACCTGACAGGGTTAAAGGACCTTCCATCCCTCATTTTCATGTTATTCTTTCAAGCAATGGAGCAAGTTCATGCATTTGAACTTCCCCCATTATAATCTATGAACTCTCTTCTCCCCCCTCCCCCCCCAAAAAAATCCCAAAGTACCTTGAATTGAACTGGTTGCTCTGGAATGACAAACTCAAATCAATATACTTCCTCTTTGATCTCAGATTTCTAATTTAAACTGAATCCATTCTGATTTACACAGACCTATCCCTTAGTCTAGATCTGCTTATCCAATTCTCACTTTCTCTACTCTAAATGGATTATAAAAAGAATGAAAATTATTATTTAAGCCAACTTTCATAGCCATCATTCAAGACATCAAGATGGCTAACAATATAAAAGTTACAAGTTCAATTCAATACATTTTATACTTACTATTTTTTGTGCAAAAATAGTCTATATAATGTAAAGAATTAGAACCTCCCTCCCCTCCCCAGCATCTCATTTTAGTGCAAAGTTGCTGTGGCCTCTTTATATTTTCCTTCAATATTTCCATGCCATTGCCCAGATCTTATCTTCAGCCCATTAGTGAGACAGGGTTAAATCAATCCTTTGCTGTACCAGTGTAAAAACTGTGTTTTTGCCCTTACTTCAATACCATATCAGAACAGCCTCAAGTTGTGCAAAACCAATAAGCTTTGTTGCCTATTGCCTGGAATGGAAGTCAGACAACTGGCAGTAATCAGAATTAAAAAAAAAGCAACAAAGGCAGGATAGGAGTCACCAATGGGAACAGCCAATTTTATGGCACCATTGTTTTCTGCTGACCCCATGATCAGCTGGCAAATAAATATATCAATGACAATGTATCTGTACACATACATGTACATGTATTTCTATATGTGCAGCATAGTCAGAAGGCCTATGTATTATCAAGGGATATTAATTAAGGTAAAGATCAATGGGTATACATTCTGAAAAAAAAAAGAGCAAAACTGTTTCCCAACTGTTATATTACCAATTGTATATGTCAGAACCTGCATCACCCAACTGTTGTTGTTTTCCATTATATTGCATTCGTTGGGAGTTGGATTGATTTGTTTCTGCCACTTGTAAATAAGGGGGGGGGGGTGGATGTTAATGGTTGTAATGGGAGCTGGGAAGCAGCTTAACCATATATGGGCAATTTAGACTGGCTTGATTGCAGGCAAGGCAGCAGGGGCCCAAAGAGCCAGGAAGGGGCTCCGGTAGGAGGGGGAGGAAGGAAAGAGGTCACCACCAGGTGGAGAAGAATTGAGATGCCAGGCAATAAGGGGAGGGGGGATAAATAGAGGGAAGTTTACTCAAGGCTTTAGTTTTAGCAACGTTCTGTTTACAAGCTACATGTACCACGTAATAAAAAAGCATTTTTCTGAACCAAGCCTGGTTGCGTGAGAATGCTTCAGAACTGGGAGTTGGACATTGTGGACTTGACAGTATACCTTTATTGGAAGAATATTTCCTGAAATCTTGGAGTATATAGCTAGGGATTCAATGAAGTTGGATCCTCCCACTTCAAACTCCACTAGTATCTACAACTTGCAGTTAGAGCAGACCTTCATAGATCTTAGTAGCATTTTCAGTACAAGGGGATTGATTGTTTGCTAACCAGGCAGCCTTAGTGTGTTACTTTTTTTTTTTTAAAGAACCAAGCACACCTAATATATATATTGAAAATGTGATGGGGTGAGGGCAAAATGCAATTTATTTCTTTTTCTTTTTGCTTGAACTGGAAGCAAACAGAATTTTTGTTGTTTCATAAATGACAGTGGCTTGAGCATGACATTGATCTTTCTTTCTTTCTTTCTTTCTTTCTTTCTTTCTTTCTTTCTTTCTTTCTTTCTTTCTTTCTTTCTTTCTTTTTCTTTCTTTCTGCAAGCTACTGTTGGTTAGCTAGAGGGAATTGGTTCTTTGTGTTCTCAGCATTCTGTGTTTGGCAGGAGTGAGGACAATCTGCTGGTCCCACCAAACTGCCTTAGAGGATCTAGTAATGGAAAAGGTGCCATGTGAAAGTGTTCTTAGTGGTTTATGGTTATGAGATATAATTTGTCTGGCTATTGTTGTTTTCATTGTTCTGATTCTCCAAAACATGATAGGTATTTCAGTGCAGTTTGAAATATTTAAGTGTTTTAGTTTTACCCAATGATTTTTGTGAACTAAATTTCTAAGTAGAAAAAATGAACACGCACATACATATATACATATGTGCACGTGCGCACACACACACACACACAGACAAAACATTATATTTCAGTATGTTCTTGAACAGCATATTCTCTGGTCAGGATTTAGACGTGTCAGATAGAAAAGGCTTGGATAAATTATTATTATTATTATTATTATTATTATTATTATTATTATTATAGAATGATGATACTATCCATTATTACTTAAATATGAGATGGTGCTGGAGGGTTTAAATAGTGAAACGTTTATGGGGATGACTGGTCACTGCCACTCAAAGGAAATTTTGAGATGAACTCCAAACTCTAGAGAATGGGTTCAATATATGTACCCAGTCAACAGTATGTAGAGTTTCCTGCTTCTGACTTTTCCTTGGGACATTTTTGAAAGACAGTGTGTTGATTGACACTGATTGGAAATGGTACTTCAAGTAGAATGAGGCCAGGGTGACCTAGTAATCAAAGAAATAGGCTAAGGGCATAATTAGAAGCTCACATAGAAGATGCAGAGTTTACTGGTATATTTGGCTGGAGGTGATTAGAATTGCATCTTGAAAGTGAATTAAATATGGGCAATGTAACTGAATAATAAGAGAAAGAATGTTCTTATGAGGAACATACATCTTGTTCATATATAGGTGCACAATACCATGATAACTGAAAATGTACATTTTTCTCTAATTAAAAAAAATCACTGCATATATTATTTTAAACATATGATAAACAGTTAATAGATAGATGGGTAGACAGATCACACTGTGTGTAAATACTTTATGATATTACTTATGAATATAAAAAAGTGGTGGACAGAATTGAATTAGTAAACAAGTTATTAGTTTTTGTATGAAGTGTAAAAAAAAGTATTCAAGGTTTCCAGGCATGGTACAAAATACCTCTGGCATTAAGTAAAGTCTTTAAGTAAAATTATTTTTGAGATTATATTTAATAGAAGAAGGTGCTGTAATAAACAAAATAGAAGAGATAAAACGTATTCTAGGAGAACATTTGTGTTTCAGAGTTTACATTTCACAGAAATGGACTAATTCTGAAGACGTATAGTATAAATTATTTGAAATAATCATTATCCAAAGTGGTAGGACTATTGGACAGTTCAACAGAAAGCAACCACTTCTCTTAAATCAGCATACTCTGAAAGGAATAGCCAAAATTATTTATTGATATGGAAGCTAGAAATATGCAGTCCAAAGCTTAAAGCCCCACAGATGTTTTGTGGGTTTCACTCACGTTATCCCAAAGCAGCATTACCAATGGTAAAGGATTGTGGGAGTTGTGATATATGGCAGGTGCCTTTCTAATAAGTCATTCACCCTTACAAGCCTCAACACTAAACGTACTCAGTTGATTTATTGGATTTCATGAAAGAGGGGATCAGTCAGGCTTCATATCATTCCACAACTAACCATGTTTAGTTGTTCTTAATTCACTGCTCTAAACATTTCCTTTCAAGGCTCTCACTGCCTGGTGGGAATGTTTCTTCTTCAAACTGAAAGATACGCAGTTGAAAATTATGTCCCCCCCCCCCCCGCCAATGGAACAAGACCATTTATAAAAAATATAATGTAGATACAAGGTAAGTAATTTTAGATCTGAGGATGTTTCTATTCAAAGTGAAACTTGGTTGAGCAGTCCCTTTCCATCTCTGTTCTTGCTCTGTCCAGAGAATAATTTGCAAATACCAGGATATAAGGAGAAAAAGCGGTTTACTCTATCCCCTGCAAAATGTCTGTATAAACAATACAAAATGAATGTAATTATTTTCATACTGGTTTTCAGATTTTAATGCAATTATAATTAATTAAAAGTCATTTTATTTAATAGTTTATCAACTATTGTCAACTATCTGAAAGCTAATGATCCTTAAGAGAGCAAATGGAATTATCTAGGCATGACAGCTGAGGTTATATTACCACTTGATTTAAAAATCATATTATGTACATGGTTAAACTTAAAATTAGTATAGGATTATAGATATACTGAATCTGTTCCAGAGAAACTGGGATAAAGCATGCCATTAAAATCATGCCCCTTACAAAAGATATATATTGTCTTCCTAATTTTGACATTATTATCCCCCCAATCAATTCATGCTTATTTAATACATAGTTATCAAGAAATAGGTTCCATTGAAATAAATGAAACTTACATATGGATACACACATAGAGCAGAAATGGGCAATTTTTGTTGGTGGTCCAGAGCCACAAAATGTGTGCATGTGTGTGTGTGTGTGTGTGTGTTATGTATATATTCTCATTTGAACATGAAATTTAATCAATTTCTTTTAGAATAGTATTTTGTACACATAATTTAAGCCTAAAACACTGTTATACTATTCAGAGAAGTGTGGTTGATTCCCATATCAGTTATTTATTTAAACTAATTGCACTGCATTTTGACGTAAGAGATTCTATGACCTCACACAGTGAAAACAATCATAAATAACTGTAAAAAATGCAGTATATTAAACCAAAAATCTCTAGTAACAACAGCAATTAAGTGGTTGGTCTGTTTGCTCAAAATGCATGTAGTGTTAATAAACATTTAAGCTCAAATTTCTGTTTCATTGTTTTATATACTCACTTATTTTATACATTTATATTAACCTGTCCTTCACAAAATTTTAGGTTTACAAAACAGTCCAAATTATGTAAAAACAAAGCATTCTGACTAATAGTACAGCAGCTATTGTTAATATTCATCAGCCATTGTATGGCAGCAACCACTTCCTGGCAATTCCAGTTTAAAACACGTTTAAGAATCAAGTCCTAAGGCCCAACTGAAAAATGAGGGAGCTGCACAAAATAACTTAAGAAAGACAGCTTCAATATGATGTTTAAAAAAAACAAAAAAACAAAAACAAAACTCTATTTCTTCTGCTCTCCAACAGTTGATAAATGACTGTTATAAATGCCACAATCCTTCTTATAACTTCTTGTTGTTGTTCAGTCATTAAGTCGCGTCCGACTCTTTGTGACCCCATGAACCGTATCGCACCAGGCCTTTCTGTCCTTCACTGCCTCCCTGAGTTTGCTCAGTTTCATGCTCATTGCTTCAGTGATGCTATCTAACCATCTCATCCTCTACCATCTTCTTCTCCTTTTCCCTTCAATCTTTCCCAGCATCAGGGTCTTTTCCAAAGAGTCCTCTCTTCGCATTAGGTGACCAAAGTATCTGAGCTTGAGCTTCATTATCAATCCTTCCAATGAGCAATCAGGGCTGATTTCCTTTAAGACTGACTGGTTTGACCTCCTAGCAGTCCAGGGGACTCTTAAGAGTCTTCTCCAGCACCACAGTTCAAAGGCATCAATTCTTCAGCGCTCAGCCTTCTTTAAGCTCTCACAGCCATACATTACTACTGGAAAAACCATAGCTTTGACTATGCAGATCTTTGTCGGCAAGGTGACATCTCTGCTTTTTAATATGCTATCTAGGTTTGCCATAGCTTTCCTCCCAAGGAGCAAGCGTCTTTTAATTTCATGGCTGCAGTCTCCGTCTCCGGTGATCTTGGAGCCCAAATAAATGAAGTCTGTTACTGCTTCCATTTCTACCACTTCTATTTGCCAGGAATTGATGGGTCCAGATGCCATGATCTTAGTTTTTTTAATGTTGAGTTTCAAGCCAGCTTTTGCACTCTCCTCTTTCACCCTCATCAAGAGGCTCTTTAGTTCTTCTTCACTTTCTGCCATTAGGGTGGTGTCATCCGCATATCTGAGGTTGTTGATGTTTCTCCCTGCAATCTTAATTCCAGCTTGTGATTCTTCCAGCCTGGCATTTCTCATGATGTACTCTGCATATAGGTTAAATAAGCAGGGTGACAGTATACAGCCTTGTCGTATTCCTCTCCCTATTTTGAACCAATCGGTTGTTCCATGACCGGTTCTAACTGTTGCTTCTTGGCCCGCATACAGATTTCTCAGGAGACAGGTAAGATGGTCTGGTACCCCCATCTCTTTAAGAATTTGCCACAGTTTGTTGTGATCCACACAATCGAAGGGTTTTGCATAGTCAATGAAGCAGAAGTAGATGTTTTTCTGGAATTCTGATGTTTTCTCCATGATCCAGCAAATGTTGGCAATTTGATCTCTAGTTTCTCTGCCTCTTCGAAACCCAGCTTGTACATCCGGTAGTTCTTGGTTCACATACTGCTGAAGCCTAGCTTGTAGGATTTTGAGGATAACCTTGCTAGCATGTGAAATGAGTGCAATTGTGTGATAGTTTGAGCATTCTTTGGCATTGCCCTTCTTTGGAATTGGAACGTAAACTGACCTTTTCCAATCCTGTGGCCACTGTTGCATTTTCCAAACTTGCTGGCATATTGAGTGCAGCACTTTAACACCATCATCTTTTAGTATTTTAAATAACTCAGCTGGAATACTGTCATCTCCACTAGCTTTGTTGTTAGCAATGCTTCCTAAGGCCCACTTGACTTCACTCTCTAGGATATCCGGCTCAAGATCAGTGACCACACCAGCATGGACATCAGGGACATTAAGATCTTTCTTGTATAGTTCTTCTGTGTATTCTTGCCACCTCTTCTTAATCTCTTCTGGTTCTGTTAGGTCCCTGCCTTTTTTGTCCTTTATCATGCCCATCTTTGCACTAAACATTCCTTTCATATCTCCAATTTTCTTGAAGAGATCTCTAGTCTTCCCCATTCTATTGTTTTCCTCGATTTCTTTGCATTGTTCATTTAAGAAGGCCTTCTTATCTCTCCTTGCTATTCTCTGGAAATCTGCATTCAGCTGCTTATATCCTTCCCTTTCACCCTTGCTTTTCACATTCCTTCTTTCCACAGCTATTTGTAAAGCCTCATCAGACAGCCAGTTTGCTTTCTTGCATTTCTTTTTCTTTGGGATGGTTTTAGTTGCTGCCTCCTGTACAATGTTATGGACCTCTGTCCACAGTTCTTCAGGCACTCTGTCTACCAAATCTAATCCCCTAAATCTATTCATCACCTTCACTGTGTACTCACAAGGAATATGATCTAAGTCATACCTGAGCGGTCTAGTGGTTTTCCCTACATTCTTCAATTTAAGCCTAAATTTTGTAGTAAGAAGCTCATGATCTGAGCCACAGTCAGTTCCTGGTCTTGTTTTTGCTGTCTGTATAGAGCTTCTCCATCTTTGGCTGCAAAGTATATAATCAATCTGGTTTCGGTATCGACCATCTGGTGATGTCCATATGTAGAGTCATCTCTTGTGTTGTTGGAAAAGAGTGTTTGCTATGACTAGCTTGTTCTCTTGACATAACTCTATTAGCCTTTGCCCTGCTTCATTTTGTGCTCCAAGGCCAAACTTGCCTGTTATTCCGATTACTCCTTGACTTCCTACTTTAGCATTCCAATCCCCTATGATGAAAAGGACATCTTTTTTTGGTGTTAGTTCTAGAAGGTGTTGTAGGTCTTCATAGAACTGGTCAACTTCAGCTTATTTGGCATCAGTGGTTGGGGCATAGACTTGGATTACTGTGATGTTGAATGGTTTGCCTTGGATTCGCACTGAGATCATTCTGTCGTTTTTGAGGTTGTACCCCATTACTGCCTTTCCCACTCTCTTATTGACTATGAGTGCAACTCCATTTCTTCTAAGGGTTTCTTGCCCACAGTAGTAGATATAATGGTCACCTGAATTAAATTCACCCATTCCTGTCCATTTCAATTTGCTGATTCCCAAGATGTCGATGTTCAATCTTGTCATCTCATGTTTGACCACATCCAGCTTGCCTTGGTTCATAGATCTTACATTCCAGGTACCTATACAATATTGTTCTTTACAGCATCAGACCTTCTTTTCGCTTCCAGAATCATCCACAGGTGAACATCCTTTTGGCTTTGGCCCAGCCGCTTCACTCTTTCTGGAGCTACTTGGAATTGCCCTCCGCTCTTCCCCAGTAGCATATTGGACACCTTCCGACCTGAGGGGCTCATCTTCCGGCGTCATATCTTTTAGCCTTTTGACATTGTCCATGGGGTTTTCTTGGCAAGGATACTGGAGTGGGTTGCCATATTCTTCTCCAGTGGACCACATTTTGTCAGAACTCTCTGTCATGACCTGTCCATCTTGGGTGGCCCTGTACGGTATAGCTCATGGCTTCACTGAGTTACGGAAGCCCCTTCACCACGACAAGGCAGTGATCCATGAAGGGGCTTATAACTTGATCGTCAGTCAGTTAGGTCTTTAAAGAACTTTTGTAATGGTGTATGCAAGCATACATGTGACCACACTCACACTCACACAGAGATACCTGGAAATAAGATAGAATGAGTCCTTGGTTCCCCAGAGGTGTTTCTAGATCTTCAATCTATAACACTCCTATATATTCCCACTCTTTTTTGGTATAATAGGCTAAATTCCTTGTCAGAATGAATGTTCTGGTTCAAGAAGAAGACAGTAGTCTTTTGTTATTTATTTATTTATTTATTTATTTATTTATTTATTTATTTGGATTATTTTTTTAGAAGCCTTCATCTCACACCAATGACTCTTGGTGGTGTACAAAGATTAAAACCACCACCACAACATATCACCCATGATGCTGTGGTTAAAACAGCATCCCACCCAAAACCAACCAACAAACCACATCACCAGGAGAGCTCCTAATCTCATGACCCAAATGCCAGAAGGTTAATGGAGATGGAGAAGGAGAAGGAGAAGGAGAAGGAGAAGGAGAAGGAGAAGGAGAAGGAGAAGGAGAAGGAGAAGGAGAAGGAGAAGGAGAAGGAGAAGGAGAAGGAGAAGGAGAAGGAGAAGGAGAAGTAAATAAGAGATGAAGAAAATGATGGAAAGGAGGGAAAGGGAAAAGGAAAATATAAGGAGTTCTGAAAACTCTGGTTTGGTAGCTACTCTTCTGGGCAGAAACACACACACACACACACACTTGATGCAATATGTTCTTATTACCTGGGTCCACAAGCAACTGGGGAGCTGCATTTTGATCCAGCTAAACCTTCCAAATTATCTTCAATGGCAGCTCCATGAAGAATGCATTCCACTAATCCAGGAACAAGAAGATTAATACCTACAAGAACACCTATAGATATATAGACGTCAAACAAGATAAACTGGATAAATGCCTACCCTTTACAGCCACTGATTGGAGTTGTACCTCTATAAGTATACTATTATATTCAGAAGATTCTCAAGCTTAGTCCTTTAGGGGCAGTACATAATGATCTAAGACCTTTATGCAAGTCTCACAGTCTCTCCTTTTTAGCTGGATGATGCTTGGGTTTTGTTTTGTTTTGTTTTTGCCCACAGGTATACAAAAAATGTCTCTGAGATTTTTAAATGGAAATGAAAGGTGTAACTAGACTCTACTTTAGCCCATATTGCTGGTAGTTGAAACTATATGTTTAGAACTGTCCTTAAATAAGAGCAAAACATGACTGTGATGTACAGTCGTATGTTTCAATGGAACCAGTCCCACAGTAGGTTCTGTAGTCTACAGTGTATTCAGCCCTTCTTCCTCCACCTTATGATTACATCTCACTATGAAAAAGAAAACATTTACTAGTGGAACTTATTAAAGAAGAAAACACAGTGTTAATGTTTTTTCCCCCCATTTTATTTCTCTTCATTCTTTAATGAGCTATTAAATTCCTGTAGTAAATACCAACTCCTCCTTGCTTTTCTAAGGATATTTCCCACAGCTAAATATTTACGAAGTGATTAGATGAACATCAGAGTATAGTAGAAAGTACACAAAATTGCTATGCTGTACTAAAATTGGAAGTATTCTGTTTGGTATTATAAAATAATTATGTTTCTAAACAGCTTTCATTTCCAAGGAAATCTGACTAAGCAAATGGCTGATATTAGATCATAAAAACATTTAATTATTGCATTCCCACTTTAAGAAACAAACTGAAGCATAATTCTTATTCTAAGCAAGTGGATGGATATAAATATCCCATTTGATCGGAGACTCAACACTTGGTTGTGAAGGTGTTGAAAGAAGAAAATACCAAGAAAAGCCCATTATCTTACTTAGCTGTTTGGCAAATGATGTGACTACAATGCCATCATCCTGTAGTAACTAGGCAGACCCAAGTGAAATGGATGCTGTAGAGAGAGAGGAGGTCATTGATAAGAATAAAACAGGAAATACTAGTCAAAGCCACAATACAACATCCATCCATTTTGATCAATCACTGCTTTGACTCAATTCTTACAGTGAGTTATTTATTTATTTACTTTTTATTGGAAAATATTAGACTGTCATTCGGATCAGTTATCAGGAATCAGTAGGAGGTCTTGAATCTCGGTATTTACATGCGCAGAAGCTTTTTCCAGGTGCAGGAAAGACTAGAGTAGACTGAACAATGTAAAAAAGAAGCAATGTGGCAGCTTTACTTCATTTAGAAAAGAAGGGTTGCATTGTTTTGTGAAACAACGTTGAACTTTTTTACCCATGCATGAGTATTGCTTTCCTGGGTTCTTATGTATGTGTGTGTGTACACACCCACACCCACACCCATGTATGTATCTTTGTATGTATGTAACCTAACTAGTCTTTTAAATGGCAGTGTTTGGAAGATCATTCCCCATCCTTGTGAATTTGTATGCTTGTTGAACTAATAATTTCCCTATCCTTCTTAGGTTCAAATGAGAATTTGGTTCCCCAAATTATACAATAGAAGCAGATATTTTCCACTCCAAGGGAATAGGACAACTGTTCTATGAGCCTCACATCTGTAAACATAAATAAATAAATAAATAAATAAATAAATAAATAAATAAATAAATAAAATCCCTTGTTCTGGCAACTGCCCTTGAAAATGTGGATATACAGGGTTGTATATGTACTGTATGTGAATGAAGGACACTTCATAAGACTTTTGGGGAAGAAAAAAATCTGGGGAAAGACAACCTGGATAGAAAGACAAGGAAGTTCCTATTTGGTTCAAAGGACAAAAATCACCCATCCTAATATAAATTGTCCAAACAAAATATTTGTGCTCATACTATCATTGAATTACATTTTCACCCATCTGTCTCTATCATCATGACTAATCATTTGTTTTCACACAAACCAAACTCCGGTAGCCAACATCCCTCACAACATAAATAAATCACAGTGATTCCCCCCACCTCAAGGTTATCATCATGTCTGCTGAAGTGGTAGTACTTTTTCTATTCATATCTGTATGGAGCGCCAGTCTCCAAGCAATATGGCTTTTTCAATCTTAATTATTAAATATTTCCTTTAAAAAAAGGGGAAGTTAATTAGCCATCTGTGTTTTAATTATTTGTATTAGAAAAATAAAATCACTGCAAGGCCACTCTGATTCTTTATCCTTCCCCACAAATAGTTCATTTGCACATGACATTTTATTAAAGAATGGATTAAGTCTCCATTCAGCTAGTCAAAGAAATATGTCTTTTAATTTCAATCATTATATCACAGCTGTTAATATAATTAACATGTTTTATTAAGTACCTTCTGAGGGACTTTGAACATCTGTAGCACATCTCAAAATTAAATTGTACCTCAGTGCTAATTGACCCCTTTTATATTTACTACCATCCCCACCTTATAATTAAATTAGTATAAAGAATTTAAGCAAAATATATACCAATAAAAGTTGAAGATTTAAATTTATTTAAAACCATTGTAACCCACTCTATCAGAATAGTTTATTAGTAAGAAAACTCTGCCACTTTGAAGCAAAAGACTCAGTATACAAGGAAACGTGATCAGGAGGGAGGCGGAAAAACATTCTTTTTGTTACAAAATTCATATAAATGTTCTTTCTGGTATGGAAAGGAGCAGCATGCTTCTTTCAAACACTCCTCACAGTGAAGTACAAGACCCACTTAGCTTTCCCATGCCATGACAATCTTCAGAGAAGTGAAGGATGTTGTTTTCCTGTTGTTCTTGGTCTTCTGTCTCTGCTGTCTATTTTTTGACACTAGGGTCCCTAGACTGCAAAAACAGAGAAAGCAAAGACAACAAGGGCGGAATGCAAACTCAATTGCATTGTAAAGCCACCCACACCAACCAAATACTTAACTACTAAAGCAACAACCTAAAAGCAAACTAAGAAAGTTGTTGAGACAAGCAGAAACAGATTGTAGTGACCCAGAATTCCAGAAAGCAAAAATAGACTACTTGTATCATATTTTCCAATGCAATGGATACCCAAACAACTTCATAAAAAAAAAAAAAAAAAGTGTCTGTCCATGCAACCAAGCACAATACCACCCAGGAGAAGGATGATTATTCCATATGCCAAAAAGATCACAGAAACCACCAGCAAGTTACTACAATCCCTTGGCATCACTGTAGCCCACAAGCCATCAAGATCATTGCAAAGCATTCTAAGCAAACTCAAAGACCTGGTGGCCAAAGGAGGCAGAAAAGGACTCATTGACAACATAAAATGGCAGGGCTGTGAAACTCACTGTGTAGGTCAAGCAGTTAGAAGATTGGCAGAATGCATCTATGAAGATCAGTTGTCAGTCGGAAGACAGAATAAAAAAATTCAACCACAATTTCAAGACACAGAGACAATTTCAACTGCAATTTCAACCATGTATTGTAGAGATTTTAGATCAAGCCAGGTCTAAAAATACAAGAGAATTCCCAGAGGCTTGGCACTCTGACAAATTAGGCTTTAGCAGTTATACGGAAATAACTCCATTTATAAACCATTCAGAAGGAAAAACTAAAGATCAAGGAAAGGGGAAAACAAGCTCTGGGCACCTTCTCTTTCATCACATATCTATTAGCTAACACTCAGATAAGCAGAAACCAGTACCATCAAAAAACATTATGCCCAAACTCACAAAAGGCAGATAAAACAAGGTGCTATATATAAGCAGTCAACAAGCCTCACTTCCCAACCTCAGAGCTCTGCTGATGTTGCCTAGTCTGATGATGAAATGTCTACAAGAAGAAAAGCAAACTCAGAGAACACCGAGAACCTACGACTCCAACCCTGAACTACATATATTCTCCATTATTGCAATACTTGTCATTAAACCCCAGTAATGTTCGCTGCTGACACATTCCACCACTTTGGTATAATATTACAATACACTGATTTTTTTCTTTTACTTGTTCTTTTTTTAGTGGGTTCCCCTTTATTAAAAAAGAATGAGAAGCCATAACCATTGGCGCATGCAATAAAGTTTTACTTGCTTACTCAGAAGCACAGTTTAGAAAACTGTGCTAATGCAATAGCCTCACAATTTGCTTTCTATTGATCCCAAGGACTCTTGTCCACCTTCCTTCAAAAAGGTCAACATTCACAGCATAATTGGAAACAGAGAGCAAAGCAACAGGGGAAAAACCTGTGTCTATTTTGCTTTGATGAAAGCAAACAGAATAGATCTTGGTTTTAGTAAATCACATATCTTTCATTATAATATAAAGAAAGGTTGTGGTTCAACATTTTGGGAAATGTAACATCCCCTATCTTATTAACTCTGTATTGGTTAAGACAGATTTTTTTCCCTTTCTTTTTGTGCTACACTGCTTTCCTTTAACTTGAGGTTGAGATGCCAACTTCAAGAAAGAAAACTAAAGATTTTTTTTAGTGTTTTACAACATTTTAAATAAAGTTCTCCATAGTGTTGCATACACATTTTGATTTCATTTCACACCATAATCTTGATGCGGCTTTGAGACGTTCTACTCAATTCACATTCCAGTTATTACAGTCAGTTGCAGATTTTTGTTTTTTCTCTCACAAACACAGGTGGTAGGAGTGTTGCAGAAAACCCAGACATCTCTGCCTGGTAAAGCAACTGGGCATAATTTCTTCCCCCAATATAGTCATGCACTGTTGGAAAGAAATCTTATCAAGTTTGTTTCCAAGCTGGGAATGAAAATGTGCAGGCAGTTGCTTGAAACAGAGATGAAGTTTATTTCCAAGAGCAAACATACAAAGTCAGCTGTCAGAGTGGCTGCTGTGAACCTTTTCCTTTAAGCCAGTGTTGTCCAAACTTGGCCACTTTAAGATGAGCGGACTTCAACTCCCAGAATTCCCCAGCCAGCCATGCTGGCTGGGGAATTCTGGGAGTTGAAGTCCACTCATCTTAAAGTGGCCAAGTTTGGACAACACTGCTCTAAGCCCTTTATATAGAGAAACCTTGCTATTGTTTCTTGAAAGCGCCTCCTTCAGGACTTCCAAGAAACTGCGCTTAGCCAGTATTCCAAGAAGGAGCCCCCTGTAGTTAGGCATGACGCTGAGTTGCAGTTTTCTGCTCGTTTAGAATTTGTTGATTGAAATGGTAATTTCCTAGGGGAAAGGATCCCTCCTTAGTTGATCAAAGAGACCTCCTGTTAAACCTTGGCTAGGAAGGAAGGAAGGAATACTGTTAGCTTGGCATCTCTCCCTGCATTTTAATCTATGTATTGGGCCCATTCGAACTGTAGTTTCTCACCTTTTGTTTTGATCACGGCAGGAAGGCTGCATGACGGGGAGGAGGATTTCCTTCTCACAGCACAATTAAGTAATGGATCAAAAGGGAGGAAAATAGATCTGCATCTGATTGCCAGGTTCATTTTTTATTTGTTTAGAAAATGTATATGGCCACCCATCTTAAATACACAATTCTGGGCAGCAAACAGCCAATTCACAATAAAGAAAATAAATTTTAAAAAAACCTTGACCAAATGTATCATTAAAAATAATCCAATAAAAAAGGAACTGAGGCACCATACAGCAAACTCATAGTACAAATGCACGTGCATTGGGCTTTAACATCCAGGCCCTAATCCCTGGGGAAAAAGCCCAGTCTTAACAGTCTTCTGGAAGGCCAAGAGGGTCAGGACTCTTTGAATGCCAGGGGGAGGATGTTCCATAAGGCAGGCATTGCAAACAGATAAGGCATGTCACCTTGGTCCTGGGAGATGACATTGTTTAATAGAGGGAACCTGGAGCAGGGCCACACTGTCTGATCTGGTGAGACAGGTAGAGATGCTTAGAGATAGGCAGTCCTGCAAGTAAACCAGCCCCGTGCCCATGCATGGTTTTAAAAGGGATAACCAGCACATGGAATTGTGCCCAGAAACTTACTGGACCTAGTGCAGTTTGTGCAACAGTGGTGTTGCATGAGCAAACTTTGGAGTGCCCAAATTGTGCACTCTGCCACATTTTGGACCAGTGGAACCTTCTGAATGTTCTTCAAGGGCAGCCCCATATACAGCACATTGGAGCAATCCAGTCAGGAAGTGACTAAGGAATGTGTCTAGGGACAAGTGCACCTGGCACACAAGTGGAGTCTGTGTAAAGCCTTTCCTAGCCAGGCAGGAATCAGGTGTCTGGAAGGAACCCCAGAATGTGCATCAACATTGGCAGTGTTACCTTGTAAGGATGAAAAGTAACCATATACAGGGAGAGGGGGGGAATGAAAGCCTGTGTTTTCTATTTTGCAATGCCAAAATAGAGTCTCTTTATATTGGTTATGTGGTATTCAGGTGTTAATATATTCCTGACATAATATGTGGTAGGTAAGATAATTAAAAGACAATTAACATTATGCAATTAATTAATATTTTTATCAATAACTTGGATGAGAATGTTGAAGAAACAGTTATTGAGTCTCCTTATGAGATAGAGAACCAGTTTGGTGTTTCGGTTAAGGTACTGGGCTAAAAGTCAGAAGACTCTAAGTCCTAGTCCCACCTTAGGCACAAAGCTAATTGGTGACCTTGGACCAGTCTCTCTCTCTCTCTCAGGCCTAAGAAGAAGGTAATGGCAAACCACTTCTAAAATCTTGCCAAGAAAACTGCAGTGACTAGTTCAGGGAGTTCCCAGGAGTCAACAATGATTTGAATGTGTGTGTGTGTGTGTGTGTGTGTGAGAGAGAGAGAGAGAGAGGGCTGTGTGGGGTGGCTAATACTTTAGTGGAGAAAGAGATTTAAAAAAAGTTCTAGACAGGCTTGAGTGGTGGGCTGAAATGAATTAGGATGGAATTTAACATGAAGAAATATAAAATTCTGCATCCAAATAGGAAAAAATGAAAACAGGAGTATAGGATGGGGAACCTTTTTTGGCAGTAGTACATGTGAAAAAGATTTGGATGTCCTTGTTGACCTTGTTAAACATGAATGTGCATTATGATGCAGTTGTTAATATGGTAAATTCTATCTTGAGAGACATTAAGAAGAGGAGAAACTTCATAATTATTCTTTTCTGCCCCACTTGTAATACTGTGTCAAGTTGTGGGCCCCACAATTCAAAAAGGACAGTGACCAATTGAAACAAGGTCAATGGAGGGCTACCAAGATGGTGAATGGTCTGAAACCAAGCTCTACAAAGAACAGTTAAGAGATCTGGTTATGGTTGGTCTCTAGAAGAGATGATTGAGGAGCTATATCACTGCAGTCTTCAAATAACTGAAGGTTTGTCCCATAGTAGAAAGAGTGAATTTATTCTATATAGCCTCTATATTGCTTCCAGGGGCAGGAGCAGAACCGATGAGTTAACACTACAAGGAAGCCTGACTATATTGGCTGGCAACCAATGGAAGAGGCTAGCATACAAAGTGATGAGTTGAGCTCTAACTGATTCCACACTGAGCAGGGGTTGGACCAGATGACTATTAAGATCCCTTCCAACTTTATGGTTTTGATTCTATGATTCATTAAAAGCCGCTCTAAACATAGCATCTGCTTCTGAAGTTTAAAGAGACTTTACATGAACTTCCCAGTTTAGAAGATTTTGTGTTTGCTACACCATCACATATTCATAGACCTCAGAAGACATTGCACTATTTGAATTGGAATATCATTCACCATTCACTGGTTCTTAATTATAGAATTAGGGACAATGTCCTTTCGTTTTGGAGAAAAACGGTTTAGTGTTTAAATTTAGCATGCCCTCTAGTGCTGAACAAAATTATAGACAATATTTTCCCAACTAGAATTAAAACCTGAGAGATGTTTTATATGCAAATAAGTAAGTTCCTTTAAAATATATATATCATATAGAAATTTTATAGTACAATTTTAGAGTAAACTGGGTGTACTCCTTACAGAATTTAGGATTTTGTTTCAATTACTGTCTCCAAGACTGAAAAGATAGCTGTAATTTCAAAGAGGCAAATGACAAAAGGCCTCTTCTTTCGGTTCCTGTAGTGCCTCTTCTCTCCATGATATGGATGGAGAGTAAATAGATTTCAAGAAAAAAGAGATGGGGAACATCTCTTGGTTCCACTCTGCTGGTGTGAATCAGGTTAAGTTGGAGGTTCAGCCTCATGGAAGTTCTGACATGATTTTTTTTGAAAACATACAGGTGGGACTGCCTTGTCAATGTCTATATTCTTTTGTAAAGTGTGAGAAGAATTAAGGAAGCAACAAACCACTGTCAAAGAACAGGAAATGTACTACTCAACCTTGTTTTTGCTCATGGGCCCCTTCTGAGCCTCATTTACCTCTGTGCCCCGCTTCAGAGTCACTGTTATCTGGTAAAAGGGTACTTTGCCATCTACACTATTTATTAATCTAAACTCTAGCCTAGAATTATGGCATGGCCCCCCAACATGGGGGGAGACCATATGACAAATGTTGAGACTCAAGTACTGTATTTGTAGTATGATGATTTTTAATCATGAAATTTTAGGCATAAGTCAGAGTTCTTAATTGCTGTGAACAGAGTTCTGACCAGCTGTTTGGTGTACAAAAATACTAATGACCTCCTTTCTACTGACTAGTTATATAAAATGCATGCAAATCCATGGTATGTAGCAGCTTATCCAGCCTGGACATTCTGTACAAACATAAACTACAATGGTCATTGTAGTTAGTAACTCACACATCCAGAGGACATTGGTATACACTATGATATCACTGGACATTGGCTAGGGCATCCCCTATATTCCTCCCAGATTCCAGTTCAAGAGTAGACTCTTGTAGGTACTAGTAAATCCATCAGAGTTTCAGGTATCATCTCTGTTACTTAAATAAAATAAGCTAATTTTAAAATAGTCAATATCTCGGAAGAACTTAAGTTCTCAAAAGATTTCAGTATTTCAGTGTGCAGTAACTGAAACTCTAATGGAAACTCATACAATTTTGGTAGCTCTCCACAGCTTGTGAGATCATTTAAAATCAATAATCATTTATTGATTGTGTTTTAGATATGGTGTCCAGGGGCTGAAAATGGTTGCAGGGGCACCTGGGGTGGGTGGATCATCAGCCTCAAAATGGCAGAGGTGACCTGGCAATCAACCCCCCTCCTTTTTAATGTGTGTTGCACACACATCATGTTTGTAATGAGGTGCATGGCTTATTGCCCATTCACACTCACCAATCTGACACTGTTGATCCACCCACCTTCCCATGGATGTTCTTGCTCACTCCCATCTTTAAACAATTCTATAACATTGAATTATAGTATTAAAGGTAAACACTGTCTCAGGTCAAGTGACTGTACTTTGAAAAAAAAAAGTGTTGAGAATTTTAGATGGAATGCTTCAAAAATGTTTTGGAAAAAGTGTTTTGGATCTAATGGAAACACAGTAATTCTCTGATTTTCCTTTAAGTAGCCTGGTTATTTTCAGGCATCCTCACATATAGAAAATACTGAAGGGGTCCTGCAGAAACCTGAAGAAAGTCAGGCTGTTTCAAAGAATGACAGGGAGATTCTATGTTCATGCCAGGGCAAAACACTTCTCAATAATTTGCAAAGGATTGACATCCTTAATGTTAAAATTCACATATATCAGAAAAACTGCATGCACATGTTCTGCCTGCTAAGGAAATCTGTATCTGAAAAATTCTTTTTCTTTTCTTTTTTTTCCTTTTCTTAATAAATTCTTGGAAAAAAGAAAGATTGGCTAGAATACTACTATGTTAACACAAGACTGTAAAATCAATCAGATTGACATTGATCAGGACTGTCCATATATAGTAAGTTAGTCCAAATTCAGCAATGAAATGAGGCAGAGATAGTTGTTCTAACATTTCAAATAAGGATAATTTTTTATTTCATATGATCGTTTATAGTTCAAATAAATCTATTTCCCATAGTCTTGGCAGAACCAATCAACACATCTATTTTGGGGGCAATGATCAGTATCTTTTATGGCATTTTCAAAGGTTCTCCCTCCCCCCAGATTCTTGGATAGTTGATTATGGAGTTTTCCTTCTTCATTACACACATTGTTAATTCCAGATTTGGCAGGAGTTTCAATGTTCATGTCCACATTATTCACATACTGCATATTTTTATATTATGCTCATATCAAGCCTTTCTCAATTCAATATTTAGGGACCACAAATTTCAGTATTTTCAGTTGCTGTACACATTCCTACAGTTGTAGTCCCAGGACTTCAGGAGGACATAAAATTGCAGAAGGTTGCTCAAGGTTGTTTAATTATAAAACAGTAAAACATACAAAAAGGGGAAATAATTTGAAATAATTTTCAGTACATCAATTTCAGTGCATCATTATCATAACAAGAAGATGCATAAAATCTCAGTTAGAGAATAGAATTCTGATTATGAATGGAGGGTTTTTTATGAGCTTAACAGAAGTAGAGACCAACAGACTTTAAACAAGCACTGAACAAAAATCACTTAACAGGACAAATGTGTACAGAGAAATTCATTTATTATTATTTATCTATCTTACAATATTTAGAAACTGCCCCAAACTTCACCAGCTCTGTGTTGGTTACATTAAAGTCCAAATTTAAGTGATTTATGGGGATATGATAATGATGGTTTACCATTAAGAATTTATGTCCTCTCATGTGCTTTCTATGGAACTGGATATCCTGTTTTTGTGCAAGTATACAGAACATTTGGACATACAAATTATATATGTATTGAATTCCTATGCTGACCTTAGAATTAATGCATAGTTTGTGGGAAGAATGTGATGGTACAATCTCTGTATGCCAGTCTCCCAGCCTTAATATCTAGCATAGCAAGACTTCTAACAGTTAAAGTCCTAATTCATTTAAAGGATTTTGGTTTGGGGAAGACTATTCTACATACTTGTATTTTATCAATATAGTTATTAAAAAAAAAAAGATAGTTGTAAGGAAAACATTTTGCATGTAAAATGTTCCAAACTAGAAACGGGCTGTTCTAAGTAATTGGAAGTGTCATGATGCTGTTACAATCTTACCTGAAGCATCCCAACCTTCAAACGTTAAAAAGAGGTTGGAACACGCTATCTGGAGTTTAAATGTTATGAGCTGAACTGTTTTGTACATTTTTTAAAAAGTAATTTCCTTTCCTTTCCTTTCCTTTCCTTTCCTTTCCTTTCCTTTCCTTTCCTTTCCTTTCCTTTCCTTTCCTTTCCTTTCCTTTCCTTTCCTTTCCTTTCACTTTTACTGGTTATTTGCAATTTAAGACAACTACATTGCCTTTGTCTTGTTAAAAATATCCATGGTGTTTAGTCTTCCTCGTTTTCCCCTTTTTTTCAGGATAAATAACAGTAAGGAACTCCTGTTAGAGCGCTGGGTTGAATAAAATTTCTATTCAGTTTCTAAAATTATGTTACTCATTGAGCTTAGGTTCTTAATTACTGTTTTGGAAGTTGCTATCTTGAGGTACAAGTTGCCTGTTAACCAGACAGTGAAAACTTCTTAGGTTTTGCTTAACCTTAGCAATGACATGACTTAAAAGCCTGGGGAAAAAAAAAAAAAAGAATCAATATCCTAAGTGGAATTAATTGGAATGTGTTCTTTCACTTGAGCTAATATTAATGATGTTGAACAACTTTTAAATTAAATAATGGAACCTTTGCTGAAATCACAAAAGCAAAATAGCTATCATGAGTTTATTAAAGGAAATTAATTACATCTTCTTTCTGCTGATAGGATGGCTCTCCTTTGTTATGCCTTGTCTTTTCAGATACTTAAGGAAGGACTTCATTAAAGCAAAGGCTGAATGTGCAGCAGAATTGTTGGCTGTCTCTCCTCCCAATTCTCATAGCTTGGGTGAACTATAATATGCCATAATGCTCAGGACTTGCACCCCATTTCTTTCCTGCCTACAACATACAGGAAGAGGACAACATGCCTATTTTGCTCCATAACTTTTCTGCTAACTTGGCCAGAGTGGTTGGAAAAAGGAAAGTGGTATTATTTTTCTGAATCCTAAAATGGCTAGAAACAAGATTTCCATCATTTTTCATATCTTTTCTGGGTTAACCCATCCACACCCATCTCTGAAAAAGAACTGAATTGATCCTTTTTAATCCACATTTTTCAAATAGTGGTCAATAGCTGTTTTCTTTCACTTGATGCATATTCAGATTTAGGTAGCTTATGCATCAAATTTAAGAATAATCAATAAAAAAAAACTTTCAGCATAACTGTAGTTGTAGTTTGATTAAAGCTACTGAAAGCCACTATGCTTTTTTTTTTTCATTTTTATACAAGAGTTAGCAATCCTGATAGAGAACAATTAATATTAGGAAGTCACAATTCGGAATCAAGAAAGGAAATGACTCTTTGGTACCTCTTTTTCTTCATCTAGGTTCTGTCTCTATTCTGTGCATACCTAATACATGATTTCATTGTCTGTAAAGCACTGTGGCTGAAAAGGTAGTCAAGAGATGAAGTCATTTCTAAAACACATTCAAATCCTACATGTTACTGTTTTAACATGCAGTTACATGTATTAGAAGCCCTATTCAGATGTTTGCTTATTCTCCATATCCTTCCTGCATGTTTTGGAAATACTGTAAAGCCCAATGGGTTTTATCTCAGTTGCTTACTTTGTTTCCTTACTAGTTTTGTGTTTTTAGCAAATTGAAATGTAACTATCACCATGGCATTATTTAGTAATTTGCATAGCACATTAAAATTGCCTTTTAGAGGTGCTCCTGGATACGCAGCTTCATAAGCTGTCCACATTCAACACTATGATTCATTTGAGCGGTCTGAAGAACAATATTGTTTCTTGTGTTTCTTTTTAGAACTGCCTACGAAAATCTGTGGGATATAAAAACTCAATAAGAGCCAGATACAGACTTCTTTGTTCACATTTGTCTAAGACCTAAAAACATACATCAACAGAGCCTTGATGTATCTACAATTCAATGTGCTTCTGCAATTTTCCTTGGTGTATTGCAGCTACTTATATTATATATTTCTATTTCTGGCTGTCTTCATAAAACATCTAGAAGAACAGGTAAACCAGTGTATTTATGTTCTGTGTCACTTTACATGCATTCTTCCATAACTACATTCTTTTCCCTTTTTCTTCTATCTACAGATTAAAAAGAAAACAAAGGACACAAAAATTATCCTTTAAATGTATAAATAAATCGCATATAAAATGATCTATCTATCTATTAGGGTATTCAAGAAGCAATAGTAGGATGTTACATTTTCATAACCTGGTTCAATACTTTAGGAAATAACTTAATTTGGGCTAATTTCATGAGTTCTCCCATTGCTTGTATTCCCTCCCTCCCATCACCACCCCCTGAAAACATTAAATTATGTTTTCAGGAACATTTATTATTCATAAAGGAATAAGACTGCTAAATTTTAAACATACAGTTACAGGAAGAATAAAGATTAGTGATCTTAAATTTGATTTTAATTTTTTTTTTAAAGTAACCACTAATACTGAAAGAAAATCTTGACAGAATTGCATTAAACTTGAAGGCCTAATTGTTTTGTTTTGTTTTCCCAGAGGTAATCAGATCTGTCAAATTTCATATAAATAGCCTCAAAGGTCTCTTTTTTGTTTGTTTGTTTGTTTGTTTGAAGTTTCCATAAAAGTCTGATCAAGATGCCCTCAGGTTAAGCTGAGATTGGCTCGGTTTGGAATTCCCTAGTTAAAATGTATCCACGCTCATTAAAATCTAGTGCTACTTCCAGTCAGGCACTACAACATTCAGATAATCAGTCCAGTCTCTTATTGTCATTGCTTCTGTAAGATTGGTTTTCTGCTAGCATCACATCTTGAGCACGACCCTTCCCAGCAAGAAAGCCTAGAAAAGGTACAGAGGTATTGTCATAGGCCTCTAGATGAGGCATCACCAGACACCTACCTCATATGTAGAAACAGCTAGTCCCTGCAAGTGGTCCTGCTTTAAGTAGTCTTGCTGAATGAGCCAACATCATTTGAGTGACAGTGGCAGAGGATGAAATTTAACTGGAGCTGTCAAGTATTGAGGGTTCCAGGTTACATTACCACCTGAAAGAGCCTTCTCTCACTACAAAATACAGAAAGGGGGAAGAATAAACTCTCCTTTCCCATCCATTCTGTGGCTTTATCATCTGTCTCCTTCCTGGAGTTCAAATTCCCAAACAGCAGCACTGTTCACTGTTAAAGAAAGTGTTGTTGTGCCCAAAAATGTCATTGATGAGAATTTACAGAAATTGACATAGTTTGCTCCCAAAGCCCTTGCAGCCTCTGAAACTCCAGAGTCACATAAGTATATTGGGAAGGTGTTTGTTGAATCTAAACTGAGAATTTATGTATATGTTATTTATATATTGGATGGATGGATGGATGGATGGATGGATGGATGGATGGATAGGTATCTCAGGGGAATTTATAATCTGATTTGCATGAAAGACAAATATTTGCATAAATTTGCCTTTATCTTCTATATACTCAAACTTTTACCTTATGACTATCAAAGGCAAGAACAAGTTTGAATATATAGAAGATTAATGTCCCATCACTCAGTTTTCATGTGATTTATGAATACTTTTGGACTATTTGCTTATTTATTCTAAGGGTTCTGCTGTTTGCACTGAACAAAATTGGGAAACCATTCAATGCTTTTGTGACTACAGTGTCTATGGTAAGTTAGTGAAATTGTACTTTTGAGCTGCTTGTATTGTGCTACTGCATTTCCTTGAAAAGATTTCAGATAGGCTCAGATAAAGTTCAGACTATTCTGTTTGGGGAAAACCCTCCCCCTACATTTTTGGGCTTTGCCTATTTGTGCCATTTATTTATTTAGAAGCTTATATGGCTACAAGCTCTAGTTATACTAGCTCTAGAGTTTAAGGGCAGTCTTCTTGGGAACTCCTTTCAGCCAAAAGAAACAAGAATAGTGTTTGGTGATCAAAGAAACCTTTCAAAATTGGCACCATCTTCTTGAAGGAATGGAACACCCCATTGAGGTCTAAACTGCCCATAAAAAATGTACGTAATAGACTCTTCACAGGCACATATAGCATTAGGTCAAGTGAACACTTTTTTTTTTTCTTCTCATTTTAACTTAGCATCTTCTAACTCACAGAACAAGCAGATGGATGCTTTATCACGTAAGCCAGAACATGTGTTATCTGACAACCCTTCTCCCATTTCCATTCTATGCCAAGAAAATGTTACTACTCCTCCCCAGAACAGCTGGGCCACTCTGTGAATATGCTTCCCTAACTGACTGAATTTGTACTCAGCAAGAGCAGGGCCCTTTCGTTTGAGCTCAGAAAAATGATTTTCAGATGGAGTCCTTTTGGTCTTCTTCCCTCTTTTTCTGATGTGACCACAGCTTTTTCTGATGTGGCCCTGCAGCCAGTCCTGGATTCAACAGCTGAATCCCTCAGAGAACTGCCAAGCAAAATCTTTTCCAGTTCCTATATAACGTATTCTTATTGAGCTCGCTACCCACCCTTCCACCCAGAGGGGTGCTCTGGGGGGTGACTTTCCTAACTCCTGGGCCATCCAATAAGGAAAAAAAAAAAAAAAAAAGCCTCACCTCTAACTTGAAACATTTTATGGTTTTTAGTATATAATTGGGAAACAACAAAGAGGTCCTTGAACAATTGTACATATTGGTACAATAGCTTACACCAAGCTACTGAATGAACAGTTCAGTATCCAAGCAACTCTCCTCTTCCACCCTTCCAAAGTGTGCTCGCTTAATAATCTCTGCCAATGTTTCCTGTGGGTGGTTGCTGGCTGCAGGTCTTCAATGCTCTTGTCTCCACTCCCTCTGACCCTATCATCTTTTTCTTCATGGAACAAATATCCAAACTGCTTCCCACCTTCTCCTCACAGGTGACCTTTGAGCTCTTCACACCACATTGATTCAGGCCACAAAATATTGCTCTGATATTCCTTGCACAAAGCCTTCTGTATTTCCTCCATCACTTGCTCACAAGTAGTCTTTTACTATGAAGGGGGGGAGGGTTCCTGTTAATTTTAAACACTCTTCCTTTCCTCTTTCTCTCTCATTTCAACTCTCCAATCCCTTCTTTTTATACTACACCAAAGTTGTGTTTGTGTGTTTTTCTGAGTTAGCTCTCTCTGACCCATCCCAAACTACAGTTTGTTTCCTCCATTCTATACCCTCTTCCCACTGCCTGACCCTTAAGGATGGGGCTACTTAAATTGTGACCTGGTATCAGTGCCTTGCAATAAAATCTTCTTATCTGTTCTTAAAATATGTAGCCATTTACTTACCGTATTATTTATCTTAGAAAAATCAGTGTCCTTCAGTCTAGCTGTTTAGATTATAGTTTTAACCTTTCCTGACCTGCGAATCCCTGGATTGAATTGTGAATGGGAAGAACTACTTCCTAACAACTTGTTATATGCTTGTCCTTGCTTAAGGAAAGACATGTTGGAGTTCTGCTGTGATAGCCATTCAGATGGCCATTTTAGGGGATTGAAAATGATCCTACAGCAGAAGGATTTGCTGGTGATCTGTGGTCCAAGTAATAAAAAGGCCCAGTCTAACTTATCAAGATCAACCAAGGCCAACAAATTGCTCTCACCTGGCCATGTTTCTATCTGCAAACAGGATTGATTGATTGATTAAAATATCCAGAAAACATTAAAACTGTTGGGAAATCAATTTTGAACTTGCCTTAGACAAAACCAATTCATTTAACTTTGGAAGAGATCATTTAAATCAGAAATCAAAAAGATTAAATTTCTCAAGTAATTTTAATTTCAAGAGAAAAAAAATGTACTTGCATTTATCAAATATTCCTTGTAAAATAAGTCAGAGTAACAAATAAAATGTAGCATTAAAACCTGCTTTAAAATAGCAATCTCAAAAAGTTCTTAACTTATCAATAATAAAGAAAATGACAATCATATAACTGCAATATGTTTTCTCCATCCTCAGATACTATATCTCTTTCGTTTTCCCCATACCTCACTTGTTTAACCTGCACACGTATGTATGCCTTGCTAGCAAGAAGTCATCAACCAGCAGACTGCATAAAATAGAAACTTGGCAAACTTCATTTCTATGAAGTTTGGCAAACCACACACACAACAATCTTCAGCATCTTCAGCAAAGCCGATACAGATTGGGACTGAGAGTAACAGCATAGTATAGAACAGAATGGAAAGAAGCCCAATGAATTTCTTCAGCTCTACTGTATTGCTAAGCAACTTGGATGTAGCACTTAATTAGGATGGAACCCCACATGACCCTTGCTCTGGCATTTGAAGGCTCTAATCAAGACTGAAGAAAATCGTTAAACTTGGAAAATGTGTTCCTCTTCCTTTTTATTTTAAAATTAGAAACACTGTAGAAAAATGAAAATGTTTCAGTTGACCATAATTTATATTAACTTTGTTTTGCTATCCAGATACTAATGGCTCATAACCATGGCAGAAAGATGGAACAGTAATTCACGGTTGCTTTTTCTGCCAGGAGAAGATGCCAGGGCAATCCACAAATTGCTTTATTTAAGTGGTCCTGCATTAAATGTATGAGGACAGTGCCAGTTGCTGGCCTCATGACTAAAGCAGAAGGGTTATGAGGTCAGTGCAAAATAAGCTGGTTAACTTTCTTGCCACCTCTTGGTCTTGAGGAACGTACATTAATGTGGCCATGAGGAAGAGCCCATAGCTGCTGTCTTATTCATTGTTTGACAGTTTAAATCCTGATACAGTGAAAGTGATTTAAATAACTAGCTGCTGGCAGGATTGCTGTTTCTGTAATGAGAAAAGTTCAACTATTAAAAATGTGAATCAGCCACAGGTACCTGTATTACTATATCTGCATTGCTAATTCAAAAGACATATTTCAAGTGCTTTCAGGTCATGCCTGGGTGAATACACAAGAACACTGAAGAATAGGATTTGATTAACACAAGAAAGAGAAAAGATAAGAGTGCCATCAGCCTGCAAATCCTTGGCAATACATGCACACTTTTTTTCAGAGAAAGTTTTACTTCTGACCCAGTGAAAGTCAAATACTGCAATTTAGGATCACTGAATATAATGAGAATTTGCCAGTACCTTCATGCTCTGGATAATCTGTTTTGTTTCTTCTCTTAGTAGAGATACACCAGCAGTTCTTAATGGAACACTAAATATTTGCCCCAATTGCAGGAAATTCTAACAATATCACCCATTCCCTGGTATTTTCTTTGGGATATGGTGCACATTTTCCTACTTACTTCACACCAAAAAGATTTTGCTTTTCTTAGAAGGATCCAAAAGATACAATGTCAGAGTGATGAATGGTGCAATATGTTTAACATTCTGGCCCTGTGTTCTTCAGCTGCAAAAGGCATAAAATATAGCAAGGGTATGAAATAAGACCACTGTGAGGAAAGACCAAGAATGTGTCTAGTTCCAGTGCATGCAACTGTTCTGTATAGGCATCAACATAACCATGGATGTCCTTCTTGGTAGCCATAAGGTTCTGTACCCCTCCTGACATTGTTTTATTTCAGATTCTTTTAACTAAAATGAATTAAATGCAAAGCTGCCATGCTGCAAAGGGTGCATAAGGTCCATAGTCGAAAGAAGAAAGAAAGAAAGAAAGAAAGAAAGAAAGAAAGAAAGAAAGAAAGAAAGAAAGAAAGAAGGGAGGGAGGGAGGGAGGGAGGGAGGGAGGGAGGAAGGAAGGAAGGAAGGAAGGAAGGAAGGAAGGAAGGAAGGAAGGAAGGAAGGAAGGAAGGAAGGAAGGAAGGAAGGAAGGAAGGAAGGAAGTTGCTTTGCTTAGAGGTTGCTCATAAGCCCTGAAAAAAGGTAATGGTATCATTAAATGCGTAAGAAACATCTTGGAGGAAGGGGTGGGGTTGAAAGGAGACACATGGTAACCATTTGTTTTTCCTGCTAAAAAAGTATTTTGAGAATGGTCTCACCCAATATTGTACCATTTTGTGAATGTCCAAATTTCTTCCCTAGAATGGCTGTTTTAGGGGAACATCACAACATCTTGACATTTCAGATGTGCCTACTGATCTAAAACTGTTGCCTATTTGATCTAATACCACATACTGCATTCAGTAACCTCCACAAATGATAGAGGGAGGACTTTTTTGTATGTTTAGTTACCCTCTCCAATAATCATAGCAAAATTGTATCTGAATATGGAACTGTATTACTATAAAATGAAACAAGATAGTGATGAAAAGGGCAGGTTTAGTTGACTGCATGGAAAACAACAATACTCAGGGTAAACAGATTGCCCTAATCATACTCCCCTAAGTCTGTTTCCTACAAGAAGAAAAAAAAGTCTCCCCCTTCCTTTCTCCCTTCTTTCTAGGCATATGTTTATTATGTCCTAAAGAAAGTTAGGGTAGAAACTAGGAGAGTGTGATTGCTAGTCCCACCTTAGGCACAGAGGCAGCTGGTTGACCTTGGACCAGTCATACTCTCTCAGCCCTGGGAAGAAGGCAATGGCAAACCACTTCTGAAACCTCACCAGGAAAACTGCAGGGACTTGTCCAGGCAGTCACCAGGAGTCAATGTGAACTCAAAGGCAAAAAAGAAAAGAAAAGAAAAGAAAAGAAAAGAAAAGAAAAGAAAAGAAAAGAAAAGAAAAGAAAAGAAAAGAAAAGAAAAGAAAAGAAAAGTTATCTTCTCAGGCCCAACTTTCTTGATTTCTTGAGAAGTAGGTATCTGCAGAGTTATCTCCCAGTTAAACCATGTAAGGCAGGCAGATTCTATATAGAGAAGATAGTCCTGAACATAACAAGGGCCCAAGATGGAATGGCCTTGACAGAGGATTTTAATTCCCACTAATAAAATTCCTCCTTTTTAAAATACTTATTTGGCCGTTTAACTTGTTTGGCACTTCATCTTTTTGGAAGATGTGCCTGTGTGTGTCCCTTTCTTCAGAAAACCTGTACTAAGATTTTCCTATTGTGATACACAGTTCTCCCTTAAAGATTTCCAGATCAATGCAGAGCTTACTGCCAAGTTTACCAGTGAGAGGTTAAGACATATGTTACACTTTATTTATTCAACTTTTTTTTTTTTTTTACTATTCACAACTCCTGGCTTGTGTATCTTTTCTTTGTGACATTGAACTGAGTTCCTACTGTGGTCTTCTCACAGCAGTGAAAGGGTAGGAATATATGTACCAGGCAGAATGTTTAGAAAGAGTATTATTTCAAGTGGATTTGTTACACCAAATCTATCCGTGTTAGAGGTTTCACAACAAAGAGATTAGTGTAATCAATATTGGCTAAAAAGGTAAACAAAACAACCTGAAGCTTTTATATTGATATATCTGGCTCCCTGACATAGTTTGGTCATCCTGCAAAAAATCTAGCTTAACCTGATGGTATCAGCATCCAACACAAGTCTAGTTTAATTGTGCATGGTAGTTCAAGCATAATAGAAATATAAACATACACCATGAAACTGAGTAAGAAGCAATGCAGAAAATTATAAACAGAATTTACATTCTGGTAGCTAGTAAACAGTAAATAGCCTAGAGATATGAACCCCTTAGAATTCCAGCCATATGAAATACACAGTGTGTGTGTGTGTGTGTATGTATATATGTATGTGTGTGTGTGTGTATATATATATATATATATATATATATATATATATACACACATACTGTATGTATGTATGTATACATGTATATGTATGTATGTATGTATGTATATATATATATATATACATGTGTATATCTATATATCTATATATCTATATATCTATATATCTATCACCATCAATAGTATATTCATTCTCCTAAGACGTCTGCTAATCACTGTCTATTTACCATTTTAACCAAATGTGCTTTGGAATAGTGTAGCACAACCATATTTCTATAACAAGGATATTAGACAAAGGAGCACCATGCTATTTCTAGGTTGTTCTGAGGGCAAGTGAACTATTCATGCCCATAATTACTTTTTTATGAGAATTCAATTGAGATGTCATGGGCTGTCTGGATGAATCTATGTAGCTGCCATATGAACATTGTGTTAGTAGAGATTTTAGCTTGGGCCTGATTAGGCCCATTGTGCTCTAAATTGTTTGCTCTCAAGGATGCTGACTATCCTTGCGATAGAGATTTTTCAGCAAGGTTTCCAGATGATTCTGTAGTGTGACCTAATTCCCCTCCTGAATTTGTACTTGTGAAAAGACTGCTTTGGGTTATTAAGTCAGTTACAGAAGTTTTCTGTAAAGCATAGTGGAAGGAAAAAAAAATTGCATTGAGTCACCAATCTGTTGACCTAGCCTTGAGATCTGCCTTTTAAAACACATAATACCTAGGAATGGTAACCTTTTAGTTAAGTAGTGATGTTGATGACATTTGCAACAGGCTTATTATTCAAAGTTTAACCAAACACGATTCTTATTTGAATTATGAATCAGCCAGCTTCCTTTTTACTTGATCCATAATTAATGAGAGGGCGTTCAAGATTCACCTCTACCCTTAGCCACAAAAGCTCACTGGTTGCCATTCATTCTCTTGCAGACCAACCTACTCATTAGGTTGCTGTGGGGATAAAATTAAGTGAGACCCAATGCAAGCTGACTTGAGCTCCTGAAGGTAAAGTGGGATATAAATCCAACAGTCAATTCAGGTGATGGTCTGTTTGTGCATCTGTGCACTATTCATTGCAACAGCCACCTTTACCACTTGTAAAGCATGCTGAAAACATGGTACATTTATTTGCTTTCTTGAGAGAAACAGTTTATCCTTCCTGATAGCATTTTAGCCCAATATTATCCATAACTCTTGCTGTTCCTTCCCCCCCCCCAATCCTGCAGCATATGGCACATCTTTTTCTTACTTGCAGTCAAAATAGAGGGTATTGGAATTTATTATTCATGACAAACAGATGCTTAGCCAGTATGCAGATGTCTGCCTACTTCTCATGGTATTGAAGGAACAAGAATAGGCCAAAATATTATAGGATAATTTAGACTCCTTGGGGTGATCACATGTTTATGTGTATGTGGAAGAGGGGGATATTTTTAGTTTTATATACATGTGTATGTGTATGGATATATTTGTAGTGTATGCTTGTGTGTGTGTGTGTGTGTGTGTGTGTCAGAGAGAATATACATGGTATATGCATAATTTATAGAAGATTAGAATTATTATCCAAAATATATTGTTAGCAGAGATGGATTTATACCTCCCTATCTGTATCAGGAAAAACAGCATATCACAGTCTTTTTTCTTTTCTTTTAAAAAGATCTTTTTTTTTTTTAAAGACCCAGTTAAAAACAAGCTTTCAAATTCTCAGTAAAATGTTTTGAATGCTGAATGTTAAGCAAATGACAGGAAGGAAGGAAGGAAGGAAGGAAGGAAGGAAGGAAGGAAGGAAGGAAGGAAGGAAGGAAGGAAGGAAGGAAGGAAGGAAGGAAGGAAGGAGGTAGAGGTAGAGATATTGCTGAGTACAATGATGAAATTATGCATATAGTCTCAGGATAGAGCAGATCTACAGATCATTCAAAAGGCACTAAAATCAGGACTGGGTATTTTTGCTACTTGCTTTACTGAACTTCTAGTTGGACTATCTCCAAAATGGTAATGACTCTGCATCACTGATCCTGACACGATTAAAAATGCACTGGTCCCATGCAATTACTTGAAGTGCGCACAGCCTAACTGGTTAGTGTTTGGATGGGAGCTCTTTAGGACATACCTGTGCTGCACTCTCAGAAGGCATAGCAAAACACCTCTATATTTTTATCACAAATATTACATGGATGCATGAAATCACCAGGAGCTGAGCTCAGGCTGAAGGGAAATTTATTTTACCTTTTGTCCTAGATATTCCTGGATACATAGATAAAAGTACATATCGTGAGAATGTAGAGCTACACTGAAAAACAAATTGTTGCAGGCTCGTTGCTCTTTTGAAATGAGGGGGGAGGGCGACAGAGAGTGCATGTTCCCCTCATTGAGGGAAAGCACCAAGTGAAGCTTTGTACAGCCCTAGTGATATCCAAGCCAAGAAAGAAAGCCAGTATTATGGCTTTCTCCACTTGAGAGATGGCTCTGTACATCATCAACTCCTAGCAAAGCGATATCAAAATACGGGATACTTCGGTATTCATGCACAAATAAAGATTGCTCGTCTTTATGATTTGCTGTAAATTTCACACCAGAACACAACTTTTAACACTGTATTTGGAAAGGGTTATAGTTCTGCTGGTTTTCTTCCCAGTACACTGGATAGGAACATAAGGAGCTGGCATGCATTTGTTTGGTGGTAATGGCCAAATACTCACAAGGGAACAAGGGAACAGTCATTTTCTAGTCACAAATATGCTTTATGTTTAAAGCTGCACCTGCTTAACTCTCAGCCAAATTGTTACACATGGGTCATTTCCATTCTTCATTTTCTTTATGAATTGTAAGTAAAATGAATGTGCATTTAAACCCAGACAACAGATGGTATGCAATAGGTACAAACATATTGCTCCATATGTTGATGGACCTTTCAAAAAATTTCAGACAATATTCTTAGGTTATTGTTTCTGTTTTAGAGAACGCAACAATTGTTGAAAGCAAAAACAAGTAGTTTGCTACAAGTCATGGTCATGACTTTAAGTAGAGGAGTTGTTGAGACCTTATGGCCTGATTGCAGCAACACCAGCAATCAAGATTATATACTGTACCATGGTAATCTCTGCACCCATTCACCCCTGCCCATGCTTCAGAACTCGTATGAATATTCCTTAGGAGTAATGAATCTGGTTCTTGATTGCTTGTGGTCCTTCTACTACTACCCATTCATCCTCTTGGATACCCAAATCAGAAATCCTCTGCTTTAAGTAAAGTACATTGGAACGTTCAGTTATAGTGATTTGGGGGGTTGGGGGGGGGGAGTGGGGATGTTTTTTGTTTGTCTGTTAAATTCAGCTTGACTCCTGGTAACTATATGGATAGGCCTATACTATTTCATTGGCAACAATATCAAAGTCAATTCTCATCTCCTCCTCCTCCTCCTCTCCTTTTTCTTTTGCCTTCCAAGTGTAACCTACAGCCCTGATATTCCCTGGAAGATTCCCACACAAGCACTACCCTTCTTAACTTTTCAGCCTGAACACTTGCTGATATACACTGCAATGGTGAAGACTGCTACATGGCTTTTGGTTACTACAAGGACATTCCATAGTGTTTCCCTGGAAACCACACAGAACTGGTTTTCCACAACCACCCCTTCCTCTTTCTTCCCCCTCTTCCTTTTTAGTCTATCCTATACCATCCTAGGATTTCCCAGTGGTCTCCCATACAAATATTAATTAGGTCCGACTCTGCTTAAATCTTTTGAAATAGCCAAAGCTTGCCTAGGTGTACCCAGCTGCTGTGATAGTTACTATATATTGTAAACATTGCTATAATCAAGAGGGAACGTTGAATGAAACACCCTTCCTTAATGAATTCTACTTATACCTATGTATCTGAAATACAGAAGTCTCTGTCATAGATAAGCCTATCTTTAAAGCTTACATTTTAGTATTGCTGTGAATTAATCAGTGTGGTTAGAATGCCACATCTGAATAGACAGAGGGAGTATAAATGAACACATTGACTGATAGATGGATTAAATATCAGTCTAAATTTTAAGATAAAAAATTGAATAGATGTCTTAGCTATGAGATATGACCAGTCAAATCATACCAATTTTATTCATGCTTGCCAAAAAAGAACACGAATCGGAAAGAATATACATATATATATATATATATATATATATATGTATTTGTATATGTATATGTATATGTATATGTATATGTATATGTATATGTATATGTGTGTATATATATATATATATGTATATGTATATGTATATGTATATGTATATGTATATGTGTATATGTATATGTATATGTGTGTGTATATATATATATATATATATATATACACACACACACACACACACACACACACACACACTCCTCTCTCTTTTACTCTGAACTGTGCAAACAGAATTATTGATTTAATAACTTTATAACTGAAGTGGGATCTAAACTCAGTTCTTTTTCCAAGTTAAATAGAATTATTTAATATAGTAAGAGACAATTATATACACAAATATTACATATTATGTATATAACCCAGAGTAAAGTGATTGTCAAAATGTAATCACAGAGTAAAGTAATCACAAAATGTAAAAAACAGAAAAACGGTATGGTTCCAAGGTGAAAATTCCATTTACCAATCCCTATTATACTGAGAACTGTAGAACTATAGAATGTGTGGGAACAGAAAAGTATTAAAGAAGTCAAGTTTTAGTCATACATACATCTTCTACAAATTGCCTTTTTGTACTGTTTCTCTTGATAAAAGCTATAATCACCTCACTCTGTTCACTGTGACTGACCTTATCCAAAAATTCTCTTGAGAACCATTTCAAATTCATTCGTTTTAGATAGTGCTTTTCATATGCATATACAAGATCAGAAACATAGACAATCAGAAACAATCATTATAGCTAACATAGTTGATAGTTCACTTATGTACAGTTTCCAATCACCATTTTGTTTTTGCAAAATATCCTTGATATAAATGCCTTTACATTTTATAGATTTAGTATAACTTCCTTGTTTGAATTCCTCAGTGTCAGATAAAATCTAATACACTCAGATAAAATCACTTCCTAAGCAGAAGCTGAAGAAAGACAGCAATTTTCTGCAAACAATTATTATTGACTACCCTGATGGTAGCATGCTGTTGAAAAAGAAATTTACAGCTCTGCTTTATGTTCTTGAATTTCCAGTTTACAACTCAACAACATCACTATATCTGATTTCTATTAAGCTGTGAGATGAAGGAGACTGCAGGTTTTCCAAGTTCATTAAATAGGTGGTTTAGTTTTGTTGTTAATTCAGGCATGACATATTGCAATATTTATTGGAATGGATTCCAGATTGGTCCAAATATTGCTCTTTTCAGTAACAGATCATTCCTTGCAACTGTAAAGGTTATAAAGGTTTACATTTACATTTTTGTTATGACAAGCATACATAAAAATGCTGCTAGCTTGGCTTCCAAGCACAATTGTGATGCAGTCCTTAGGTAATTTTTAAAGTCACCTGCATCTATCATCATTAACAACTGGAAATATGTTTTTCACATCTCTGAATAGGCACATATGGATGCAGTTAATTTTGTGGATAGGTTTCCGGGACAGATAGCTGCAACTCCCTGATTTCAGTTGTGGCAAAAGGTGGAACGGGATCCTGCACCAATTTATTTTATTTGTAGCCAGGTTTAGCACTGGACATTTCCAGAAAATATCCTGTAATGGTCTGGGCCAAAACAGAAGTCCCATCATTCTTGTAAGATTGCTACAATGAGAACATTGAAATCCACTGGCAGTGTGACATTATGACATTGAATCTTGCATTTTAATTCCACAGTTTCATTGTTCTCCTGTCAGCTTCCTTAAGATAATGGTTATGAGGCTCCACCCAGATGGTTACTCAAAATTGGATGGATTGATTAAGATGGCCCACTCCAGATTCCTCATGGACATAAGGACTTTCAAATGTGCTTGGAGAATTTCCCATTGAATTTGGAAAATTGGGCCAGTAGCAGGTCAGTTTCTAGAGTACAGAGTACATATATGAGTCATTTGATTGATAGGATTGCTCCTGAGCAGCTTCTACTTACTGCGATCAGTGGATCACAGGGGGCTACTAAGTACGCTGAATAGCTTCAGGAAATGAAATAGAGCAATGCTGGTAGAAGTTGAGGAACAAGCATGACTGGACATGATGATAAGCTCAGGTTCAAGCTTATACTGTGGTAAGGGTGGTAAAGTATAACTACTTCTTCATGCTTGTTGCATCTGCAGAATTCGGGCCAGCAGCACTATTTAGACTGACCCAGAACCTGAGAGGGAAGGAATGGGTGGGAGATCTGTTTATGCATGTGGCAATCATCTGGCTGATTATTTTGTGAATAAAATACATTGATTCCAATCTGAAGGCAGTTAGAGTCTAATGAGTTGAAAGTAGTAGTGTCTTGCAATTATATCTGGAAGGCTTTTGAGCCTTGGATCCTTGAGGAAGTGGACATAATCATTTGGGATGCCAATTCTGCCAGTCGTGGGGATGCCCCTTTGCCCCACCTGGTTGTTCAAGACTCCTGGGGAGGGAGCAGTGAGGTGGGTCATACTTGTGGTCAATGGCTCATTTTCATATAGCAAAGTACAAGTTGCCTTCAAAGGCACTGGTGCACCTTCTCTTCAACAGACCTGCCTTGGATTCAGCATGTTTATATAACCATTGTTCTACATCCAATCTTCTCCTTTGTGGCAGGCTGTAAGCTGATGGGGTGGTGATTACAAAGATTCTTGAAAAAGGTTCAGGCATAGACATGGATATGGGAGGGAAACCACACTGGTCTCTCTCATGGATGACTTGTGGCAGGATTGGATGGGAGCATTGTGGAAGCATGGGCTGCCTGGCAGATTGCAAGGATCCTGTGCTCCTTCCTTCCTCTTCCTTTTCAGCCCTCAACCAGCATCAGAACGACACAGCTGCCAATAAAACAGCCCTGCTTTTAAATGATGATGTGGAGGGGAGACAACAGGATTTGTACCTTGGAGCTATGTAGCCACAGGCATCACGACCAAAAGAAGCCCAAAGCCCAGCAGTAAAAGCCAAAGCCCTGATGAGAAAGAGGCAGCAGGAAAGGATGCAGCAACTGGAAAATTACAGTGTAAGAGATATACTGTATTCCCCTCCCACCCACTCAGTATACAAATATAGTGATACAGGACTGTAAAGGTATCCAATAGATATAGAGGCTATGGACAATTGATAATTGCAATGGAATGTAGTTTCAGAATTAGAACCATTGGTTTAGGAATTGAATATTAGGACAACTAGATACAACATAGCATACAACGTAGTTCCAGAAATAAGATATATGCAAAAAAAAAAAAAAAAAAAAAGATAGTAGTAAATAGTAAACTGGAGGAGTCAGAGGAGCCAGAGGAGCTGGAGTATGGGCCTTGTTTGCTGCTGGCCATGTCCGGCACATTCAACCATGGTTGGGGCATTTATCACACCCATAGACCTGGCACCAGCTGTGCTTGGGGTTTGGAGGCTGAAGGAGTGGACTGAAGGATGGGCTGGAGGATAGATTGGAGGACAGACAGGTCACAGGAAGGACTGCCTTTACAATCCAGGCCATGCCAGCTCTGTTTGCTGCATTGGCTTCTTCTGTGGGTCTGGCAGAGGCTGCACTAGTTGCGCTTTGTTGTGTTTGTCGTGCTTGTGGGCCTGGCACTAGCTGGAGAAGCAGGCCATAAAGGACAGGCCAGATTTACAGCCCTGGCTGCAACAGGGTCCTCTTGCTGCATCTACAACCTTTTTTGCTGCCAGTGTCTCTGCCCCTTTGGATTGTGTGGATTTGCCAGCTGCTGCCAGGAGTTGTTGAGAGCTACTTCCTGGCAGCTTTTCATCTGAGACACCTGCTGGGACTCTGGAATTTTGGAGGTGTCAGTGATGGCTGAGCGAGGGTGGGGGGTAGCAGTACAGTGGCAAACAACTGTGGACTCTCCCCCTATGGAGTTCATTTGCCTTTCCCTCTGTTACTTCCAGGGAAGGAGAAGACTACTACTTTGGCTGATTCCATCTGCTGGTTGGGTGTTTGATTGTGGACTATGGGTTTTCCCACTGAATACTGATTCCCTCTGCTGGGTGGGAGGCAGAGAAGGGGATTGGTTGGGTTGAGTGCATGGAAAGGAACCCCTGAACAGTGGGTGAGAGTGTCAGGGAGGAGTTCCTGTGAGTGTATTTGCGTGTGTCTGTGGGTGTGTTTGTGGGTAAGTGGGGAGGTGGGTCCTGGGTACCCTGATGACACTGAGAGCCAATGAACCTGAAGTGCCTCAGGGTGTTTGGCTCACCCTCCCTGGGATGGATGGGATTGAGTGTTATGGGAGGTCCCTGCCTTGGGAATTGAGGGGCCTGGATTGGGGGATGGTGTTGCCTTTGGGTGGTCCAAAATATTATGGTGTTGATGGGCATGGGGAGATATGATGGGAGACGGGAAACAGGCCGTTCTCGGGGAACGCAGGTCTTATACCGGTTTTGCATTCCAGCTCCTTGATCTCAGCCACTGTACCTGGTCAGCAGGCCTTCAGGGGCCCTGGCTTCTGGCTGTTGCTCTTAAATGCCAGGACAGTCTGTAATAAGGACTCCCTTATTTGCGATTTAATGGTTGATGAGAAGGCTGAACTGGCATGTATTACTGAGACCTGGCTGGGCCTGGAAAGGGAGGGGTGGTTCTTTTGGAGATAGGCCCAGGTGGGTTTGGGTGTAGTGTCAGCCGGGACCCCAGGCAGGGGTGGAGGTGTGGCAATTGTCATCCAGAAATTGCTTACGGCCTTCAGGGGCACTACACCTCAGGTTAGCAGTTGTGAGGCCTTGTTCATCAAGTTGGGCTCTAGGGATCAGTTGGCATTATTGCTGTTGTACCACCCTCCCTGATGCCTAGCAACCTCCCTGCCTGAGCTCCTTGACTTCATCTCTGGGTTGGCAGTGGAGTTCCCCAGACTTATAGTCTTGGGGTATTTCAATCTGTCTTCTCTGGGAATAGGGTCTGAGGTGGCTCAGGAGTTCATGGCCACCATGATGGCCACAGGCCTATCCCAGGTTATCCAGAGCCAGATATGGGACAGTGGTCACACACTAGATCAGATGTTCCTGTTGGAGCAGTGGCTATGTGATCTGAAATTTGGGGAGCCTTTGGTGTCCCCTTGTTATATCATATCAAGGGATTCTCTGGCACTGCCATCCACTGCAGGGAGATCATATCCATTAGATCAATCCATCCCCAGTGACTGATGGACCCTCATGGGTTTCAGACGGAGCTGGAGGTTGTTCCTGCTGGTCTGCTGCATGGTCCATCTGAAGCCTTGGTGGCCGCTTGCAATAAGAGACTTTGGATCACCTATGTGACTTCTCCTCTCTTGTGGATCCTGTCACTCCCCATGGTTCACAGAGGAGTTAAGGGAGATGAAACAAGAGAAGAGAAGTCTAGAATATCGCTGGTATTATACAAGGGACGAATTTGACTGGACATGGGTTAGAGCTGCTATTAAGGCCTATCTTGCGACAGTAAAGGCAGCAAAGGATCAGTAGTTCTCCACCCTTATTGTGTGTGCAGATAGCCATCCTGCAGCCCTGTTTTGAGTGACATGTGCCCTCTTGGATAGAGGGGGCTTGGAGAACCCCTGCAGAGGTTTGCAGAAGAATTTGTTCAGCATCTGTTAGACAAAATCAGTCAAATTCACTCACAGTTGGATGGTAGCCTTGTTGCAGGTCTGGGAGAGATGCCTGGGGAGATGCCTGCGGAGATCTGAGAATGGTTTGAACCTGTTGGGCCTGAAGAAGTGGCCATGATCCTTAGGACTGTGAGCTCAGCCACCTATTCTTTAGATCCATGCCCTGCCTGGCTTGTGAAAGCAGCCTGGGGGGTATTGTGTGAGTGGGTTCTAATGATGGTAAATTCTTCTTTGAGTGAGGAGGTTGTTCCATTACCTTTAAGGATGCCTTGGTTTGCCCTGTCCTCAAGAAGCCATCTCTGGACCCCACTATACTGGATAATTTTCATCCAGTATCTAACCTCCCCTTTCTGGAGAAGGTGGTTGAGAAGGTGGTTGTGCAACAGCTTCAGAGGACCCTGGATGAATCGGATTATCTGGAACCTTTTCAGACTCTAGTATGGGACAGGAATGGCATTGGTTGTACTTTTGGATGTTCTCTGGCATGGGCGGGATGGAGGTTGTACATCCATCTTTGTCCTACTTGACCTCTCGGTGGCTTTCAATATCACTGACCATGGTATCCTTCTGGATTGACTCAAAGGACTGGGGGTGGGTGGCACGGTGCTATGCTGGTTCACCTCTTTTCTCTGGGTTTGATTCCAGTCAATGGTGATTGGAGGGGAGAGATTCCGACCCTTGGCCCGTACTGTGTGGAGTGTCACAGGAATTGCTGCTTTCACTCTCCTATTCAGTATCTACATGAGGCTACTGGATGAGCTCATCCATTGCATTGGGGTGAGGTATCATCATTATGCTGATGTTATCCAATTTTACATCTCTGTCCCTGGTGAATTAAGCAATGCTATGGATGTCTTATTCTGATGCCTGGAGGCAATGAAGATCTGAAAGGGGAACAACAAACTTCAGCTGAACCTTGGAAAGACTAAGTGGCTTTAGGTTTTGGGTCCCACCAGTTCTAGGACTATACCATATTTGGTGCTGGAAGGGGTTGCACTCTCCCAAACAGACCCCATGAACACTGTGATGGTTCTTCTAGACTCATAACTCCTGCTTCAGGAGCAGATGGCAGTCGTGGCTAGGAAGGCCTTTGCTCAACTTCGTGTTGTGCATCAGTTTCACCTATTCTTATATTGAGGCGCTCTACTCATGGTCACTCATGCCCTAGTCACTTCCCCTTTGGACTACTGTAATGCACTTTACATGGAACTGTCCTTGAAGCTTCAGCTGGTGCAGAATGCAGTGGTAAAGGCAGAGAATGGAATGGAATGGAATGGAATGGAATGGAATGGAATGGAATGGAATAGAATAGAATAGAATAGAATAGAATAGAATAGAATAGAATAGAATAGAATAGAATAGAATAGAATAGAATACTTTATTGTCATTTCACTATACACTACATACCAAGTGCATAATAAAATGAAATTCCATCACAATTGACTCACAATTAGACCTGACTAAATACAATTGAAAATACCATGGTAACTATACAATGTATATTTTTATGTATGTATATTGTTATATGTGTTTCTTGAAGAACACACGTTACACCTCTGCTCTATAAGCTGCACTGGTTACCAGTCTGTTTCTGGGTCCAATTCAAGGTGCTGGTTTTGATCTTTAAAGCCCTACATGGCATGGGACCAGGTGATTTGAGGGGCTGCCCCTCCTCATTTATATCTGCCTGTCCCACCAGGTCCAGCAGAGAAGGCGTGCTGCAGGTCCTGTCAGCTACACTTGGCAAGTCCTAGGCAAAGGGACTTTTTTGTTGTGGCCCCCGCTTTATGGAATATTCTTCCCCCTGAATTGAGGCTGGCTTCATCTCTTTTCACTTTCCAGAAGTCCCTCAAGACCTGGTTGTGCCATCAGGCTTGGGGACTTCAGGGGACTGGTGAAATATTGAGATGGCTCCATCGTACTTAACACCTGCTCTTTGCTGAATTGAATGATTAGTTGTGGTTCAAAAGAATCCAGGACAGGCAACATGACCATCTTCATCCTTCTAGATCTCTTAGCAACCTTCAAAACTGTTGACCACTGTATCCTAGGAATAGGGACCACCATGCTGCAATGATTATTCTCCTTCCTAAGCAAGTGATCCCGCTCACTGGTTAAAGGGGGAAAGAGACCAAGTCCTCAGGCACTTCAGTACAGAGTAACCCAGAGTTTTGCTTTCTTCCCCATTTTGTTTAACATCCACATGAAACCACTGGGTGATGCCATATATCAACTCAAGGTGATATATGTCTACTCTAGGCCAAAAGGAAAATGGAACAAAAGTCCACATCTAATGTCTGGAAGCTGTCACACCCTGAATGGGAGGAAACATTATACAAAATCAACCCAAACAAGACAGAGTGACTCTTAATTCAGAAGGCTACCAGTTCTAGATGTATACCAACTTTGTCTCTGGATGGAGATGTGCTCCCATACAACAACAGTCATGCAATCTGGAGGTCTTCCTAGACCCTAGTTCCTGCTCAAAGAACTAGTAGAGGCTGTAGCAGGAAGAACTTTGCCCAGTTTCAGCTGTGTTGGTTGTGGTCATTCCAGGAATGGGATGCACTGAAATCAGTCACTCATACCCTTCCCGTCTCCTGTGTGGATTACTGTAATGTACTCTCCATGGGGCTGTCCTTGCAGACCACTCAGAAACTTCACTTGGTACAAAATGTGGCTGCCTATGGGCTCATTGGTCTGTTTCTGGTGCAATTCAAGATCTGGCTATCACCTATAAAATCCTACATGGCTTGGGATCTAAATATCTTCAAGATTCTGCCACTATTTTGTGTGTATTAGGATATCCAGTGGAAAGTGGCATGGAAGCTGGCATGCTCTGTACAGACTTCCTTCCTATGGAACCATCTACCCTCTGGACTTCCAGAGGCCTGGAAAGCCTTGGTTATTCCAGAGGGTTTTTGGAGATTGCTTCTACAATTCCAAAGGAGTAACAGAACCATCTATTTTATTTTAGAAGGTAGTACTGTTTAAAATGTATTATTCTTACAGCATTCTACTATGTTGTTGAATGTATGCTGCTTAGAGCCTGATAGATTTATGTAGGATACAACTCTTATAAATAAATAAGGCTAGCAGTCAGAGATAAAAGGACACAGCTCTTTGAAAAGCTAGCTTATTATTACAAACATTAGAAAAGCTGTAAATGCCAACTATGAACCTCAAGCTGTATGTATAAACAGTGTTAGATTCTTTTCTCCCACCTGTCACTCTAACTGAGCAAGAGCAGTTTGTTTCTCCGTGGGTGGGATGGTTGGCTTCTGTGCATTGTTACTATAATGGGCCTATCTGGTCTTAGGCTTGTAACATGTAATGTTCATACTTCCGGCCCAGCTCCAAGCACAAGGGTTGCCAGCCCCCAAATGATAAGCAAGACCAAGATATCTTATCCAAAACAAATGTTTAAAATTCAGCTTCCAAACAGTGTGGTCAGGACCCCAGCTTTGACATGTATTTGCCCTCTGATCATTCCAACTCCAATATATACTGTCAGAAGTATTCAATACATTGTATTACTGTTTATATTGCTGTTCAGGACTGAGCCAACATGTTTCCTCCAACTTCATCACTTTTTTAGAGGTGAAAACCATGTTTTCAAACGTGGAGAGGTTTGCTGGCAATAGCTGGGCTGGTTGGCAATTCTGTGAGTTGTAGCCTGTAGCATCAGGAAAGCATCATATTGCGTAAGGTTGTTCTGCATGGACTACCAACATGCCACCAAGGTTTGGTACCATGCCATTTCTCGTTTTTGTCTAAAGTTGCTTGTGATTCAGACTCCTGCCATATGCACCAGGGGCTTCACCACTGACGATAATTTTTTCTTTAAAAGTCAAAATGACATTTAAGTTCTTGTCAACCACAAATTTTATAAACTAGTTCAATGAAAATTTCTGCAAGTAGATAAAGCAAAAGAAAAACTTTAACCCCTATTTTGACAGACCTATGGTTTTACTGCAGTAAGTAACACAATAGGCTATGATACAAAAGCAGAACAGGAATGGCATTTATGTACAAGAGTCACCATATATGGGAAGTTCTAAATTTAATCAAAAAGCTGAGTCACTTAGGTGGCCTACCAAAGATAAAGCTTTTTTACCTTAAAAAAACAGGGTGTAGGAGTTAGGTAGGACCTACTGTAACACAAAGTTCTTCTTTGTATGCATACGGGTGACAGACCAAGGCTATGTAATGAACAAAGAAGGTGGATATGATTCCCACACAATCTTGAAAAGTGACTGTTTGTTCTTTCAAAACACCTACAACTACAGAGCTGCCTGAATCATAAAAGTACAACTTAATTGTGATGACGACAAATATAGCCACACAATTGCCCCTTAAACATGGGGTTGGGAGACAAAAAGTCACTAATTAGACACGGGAGTGACTATAAATAATGCAACTCTGCAACAATTTGTATTATTAACCAGCACAATAATAATAGTTAGAATAATACTTAGCATCAGTAAATTACAAGGCTTAGTTTTCACAAAAGCCCAGGCATAGATATCATTATCGCTTTATTGTGTTCACCCATAGCCTATGACATTATTCAATAAATGAAAAATGCAGACGTATTTACGAGGATTCTAATACAGGAGATACATCCACACCTTTTCCTTTTCTAACAATTAGTTGCTTCCAAACCTTTTAGAGATAAGTGACATATTTTCAATGAATTCAGTGGATAAAGGAGAATATATATATAGCATTGCATTAAATCACCCAGGATATTAGTCTATCCTATTAAAAAGTTTCTCAACTTCCATGGGGTCTATGTGCCTGGGTGGCTTCATATTAGGTGGTGTGTGGAAAGGGAAATGTTAGTTAGTAAGTTAATTGAATTTAGAGGATGCCCTACTCCAACTCTGGGCAGTTTAAACTTCAAAAAGCAATAATTAGGATAAAAAAGAAAGAAAGAATATGCATGTCCAAAAAGCACAACATATAATACAATACCTGACATGAGCTCAACAACCATTCTAACAACAGCCAAGTCTTCCAACGCTGCTGGAGCATCACTAGGGTGTGGCTTCCCCTGAGACCGCAGTAAGGCTTGTTATGCAAACAGTTATATCACAGAAAATTGTTATTCCAAAATGGACTATTCTAACTTTACAAGGTCTGGAAATAATCTGAATATGAAAGAAGCCAAACCCTTGGAACATCTCATACCTCAACTGTTACAGATGGTGGGTTTGACTATGTGATTTTAAAGGAAGTGGGGGTTTTTTGTTTGTTTGTTTTTAATAACCCTACAGTTATGATGACACTATATTAGAGATAAGAGTCTGGTAGTACCAGCTTGGCATCAATCTCAACTACAAAGTTCTGCATTTTTCTACATGGTTAAATCAAAAATTTCCAAAACATTTTTGGCCTTTGGACAGGCAGCTATACTGTTCTCTGGGAAGACTAGATATAAGGAATTCACTTTCTCAACAGCTGTACCAATTAGCATCTGACACACTTCCTTACACTCACTCACTTACTCTCATAGAACTGGCAGTTGACCTGGTTGTTCTTTTGGAGTGCATTTCAAGGGACCAGCTGAGAGACTACTGTGTAATACCAAACGTATTTTAACGTCTCCTGGTTCTTTTCCTCCCACCTTTTTGAATCAATGAAATTTGGCCATTTCCCCTTGTTTTGAGTGTCAGAGAGATCCTTCCCTGTTTATATAATCATTCTGTTTGGCCTGACAAACATTGGTTCTCACCTCACCAGCTTCAGCAGAAAGAAGCCTATATCAGATAAAACAGCTTGTAGCTTTTCTTTAAGATTTGAAATGCTTAAGGAGAACCATAGAGTGCCAACAAAACTTAACAATTTTTGGTTTATTTTTTCATCACATAGGCAGTTGCTATTGAAGAATAAGGAGAGATGCAGTCATAGAAAGGAAACATAAAACTCCACCTTTGCTTCCACAGTACAGAGCTAACCACCAGTGATTTCCCTGAAGGACTAAAGAGGAGAGAGATGGTAGCATTCAGCTGTTCCTCCCCCACTTAGATAGTTCCCCCCGCCCCTGCTATCTGTTCTTTTTTCTTTAAATGTATGGCTTTTAAAATTTTATTTCACTTTATATATATCAATGCATTTTACAGACTTTCATATGAAAAGCAGATCTCTTAAATACATACATACATACATACATACATACATACATACATACATAAATAAAGGCTCTCTTCTTAAACATTTGTTGCCATGGCAAATCTCATTTTCATTTACATGCCAAATCTGATTCTGCCTATGCAAACAATTTATAAGATGTCAGTAGAAACAAATACTTCCCCACACAAGGTTCTCAGACAACTTTCAGTGATTCACTGATTAATTAAGCCTTTGTTTGTGGAGGAATTTACAGCTGGAGTTTTAACAATTTAGCAAGGAAATACATATGTTGCTCCCACTTTGGAACCTGATGTTCCAAATGGCAAAGAACAGGAATGATTCTACTCTAAAGATAAATGGTGGGATGACAGCTCAAGACCACATGTGTTGAACCAGAAACAATTTGGCAATTATAAAGTAGCCACTTTATGCTAGACTAGTAAATCAATATTGTCTTGGTTTCAGATGCATGGTTTCATTTCAAAATAACAATAGAAGTAAAAGTTGTGTTTGTAAATAAATTAGTGACCCAGAAATTAGTGATCAAAGGAAATTCTGTATTACTTATTTTTTTCCTAATGAAAAAACAAGTTCACAGTGTTTTGAAGGGTAGCAGAAGATAGAATTCCAATAAAATAGATTTAAAAAAAAAAAAAAACTGTTACACCAACAGAGCTTTTGAAGAATTTCATAATATATCAAAAGGGGCAAAATAATAACTTGCACATGAGAATTTTAATAGTTACATGTACGTATTATTCATATTAAAATTTAACTGGATTAGTTTGATGATACTTGCTGTCCTTCAATTGACTGAACTTATTTAGTAGAGTGAGCATATCTCTTTTTCTATATACTTAAACACATGCTTACTCCATTCTTCTACCTCTTGCTAGTACATTAAAATGACAGTTACAGGGGAAGAGGGAGGAAGTAGAAGTTGTTAATTAATCTTCTAGTAAGAATAAATTAATCAAGTCCCTGTTCATATCAGTTTCAAATCTATTCTTACATCGGTCTGTTGTATTCAGTTTCCTCATCAATTTGTGAAAAAAAAAGTCCATATGAAAGTATTTGGGTATTCAGAAATATGTATGTGTACACATACAGTATCCAATAGAAATACATATTTAAATATTTTAAACTAAAATTAATGCTTGCATATACCAAAATATTGTTGTTTAGTCGTTAAGTCGTGTCCGACTCTTTGTGACCCCATGAACCATATTGCGCCAGGCCTTCCTGTCCTTCACTGCCTCCCTGAGTTTGCTCAGTTTCCTGCTCATTGCTTCAGTGATGCTATCTAACCATCTCATCCTCTGCCGTCCTCTTCTCCTTTTGCCTTCAATCTTTCCCAGCATCAGGGTCTTCTCCAAAGAGATCTCTCTTCGCATTAGGTGACCAAAATATCTGAGCTTGAGCTTCATTACCAATCCTTCCAATGAGCAATCAGGGTTGATTTCCTTTAAGATTGACTGGTTTGACCTCCTAGCAGTCCATACCAAAATATACATATATACATAAGAAAAGTATTAAAAAAAAGTATTAATACAATCATAGAGTTGGAGGGGGGCATAAAGTCTAACCCTGCTCACCTGCTTAAGTGCAAGAACCCAGTTTAAAGTATGTTGACAGATGGCTGTCCATCCTTTGCTTGATGACATCCAGGGAAAGGAAATTAACCCCTTCTTTTGGTAACTAGTTCACTCCAAACTGCTTTTTATCATGTTCTTCCTAATATTCAACTGTAATCTGGCTTGCTATAATTTAAGACCATTGTTCTTTCTCCTGTATGCTGGGATGATAGAAGACAGGTCTTAATGTATGTCTCAAGGCTAAATATAACCAGTTCCTTCGAGTCTTTTCTTGTAAGAATAGGTTTCCAAACCTCTGAATATTCTCATGACCTTCTTTCCATTGGTTCCAGTTTATATGAATCCTTCTTAAAGTATAATGCCTAGAATTGGCCACAATGAGTTGGAGTGTTAGCAATACAGAATCTAGTGAAACTCTTAGTTTCCATGATTTTAAAGCTGTATTTCTATTGATGCAACCTAAGATTACATTTGCCTTTTTAGCAGTCATGTCACACAGTTGACTCCTATTCAGCTTATAAACAATTCCAGTTCAAGATCTTTTCCATATACTATTATCAAGTTGCATACCCTTCATCCTATTACTGTGCATTTGATTACTTTTTCCTAATATGAAGAACTTTGCATTTGTCTATTAAATTTCATTCTGTCATTTTTAGCCTCCTTCAATACACTTCCAGAGTATTTGATATCTCATTCAGTTTGATGCTATTTGCAAATTTGATAAGCATTCCCTCCAGTCATTAATTAAAAATTTGAAGAGGACCTTCTTGATATCTCACTCTAATCTGATGAAGAATCACTGATGAGTACTCTTTGTAGAGTTTTGAAACCAGCTGCAGATTTACCTAATAAACATGCCATTCAGCCAATAATTTTTTATCCCATGTTTTAATCGTTTACCCTTTTAATCCTTTCCTAAGAATATATATATTTTTTTAAAGCATGTACCTGTTGTAAGGTTTGCCCCGTTCGACAGAGAAACTCTCGTGACACGTGTGGTTCACAAAAGAGGTTTACTCATGCGTAACGTAGTAGTCACAAGCAAAGCCAGGACTGGTTTGGTACAACTGCATCACTTGTTATATTCCCCCCTTCCCGCGCTTTTTCCGCCCCGCGATCGCGTTACCGCTGCGGATTATCGGCTCCCCAATAATCCCTCTTAATTGTCCATGATGGCAGGTTCGGTCAGGGTCCATTGTCCTTGATTGGCAGTCCCCTCCGGCTTGGGTTGCCCCCCCCCCCCCGTTAAGTGCAAGCCCGACGGTTCTGTGCTGCGCGGCGATCTTGTTTCACTGCCTGCGGCCCCGTTCATTGTTGACTCGCGCCGTTATCAGTGTATAGTTAAAGCATCCGCTGTGGTTTTCCTGTTTGGCTGGGCGCAGGTGGCCCATTAATTAGCGGCGCTTTCAGTTCCTCTTTTCCTCGCTAGCTGCCGCCGGTGGAGTTCGCGTGGTCTGGCTGCGAGCTTCCCTGAAGCCCCGTGCTGACCGAACCTTATGTGAGGTTTGCCCCGTTCGACAGAGAAACTCTCGTGACACGTGTGGTTCACAAAGAAGGTTTACTCATGCGTAACGTAGTAGTCACAAGCAAAGCCAGGACTGGCTTGGTACAATTGCATTACTTATTATATTCCCCCCTTCCCGCGCTTTTTTCCTGCCCCGCGATCACGTTGCTGCTGCGGATTATCGGCCCCCCAATAATCCCCCTTGATTGTCCATGATGGCAGGTTCGGTCAGGATCCATTGTCCTTGATTGCCAGTTCCCCTCCGGCTGGGTTGGTCCCTCCCCGTTACGTGCAAGCCCGAGGGTTCTGTGCTGCGTTGCGATCTTGTTTCGCTGCCTGCGGCCCCGTTCATTGTTGGCTCACGCCGTTATCAGTTTATAGTTAAAAGCTTCCGCTGCGGTTTTCCTGTTTGGCTGGGCGCAGGTGGCCCGTTAACTAGCGGCGCTTTCAGTTCCTCTTTTCCCCGCTAGCTACCGCCGGTGGATTCCGCGTGGTCTGGCTGCGAGCTTCCCTGAAGCCCCGTGCTGGCCGAACCTGACATACCGCCCCCCTGAAGACAACCCCCCGCGGCTCTATTTCGGTTTCCCGGGGTATTTATTGTAAAAGTCCCGCACTAGGTCCGGCGCCCTTATGTGGGTTTTACTCACCCATTCGCTGTGGGACTTGGGAAAATGTTTCCATTGCACTAGGAGCTGGACCTGCCCCTTGTGCCTCCTGGCGTCCAGTATCTGGTTGATCTCGAAATGCTGCTCCCCCCCGACCATGATGGGTGGTGGCACTCCCTCTGTCTTGTGCCAGGCGTTCCCCGGCTGGTGCAGCTTTAGCAGGCTGCAATGGAACACCGGGTGGATCTTCCTGAGGCTTTTCGGGAGCGTCAGCCTGACGGTTACTGGATTGATGACCTCTGCAATGGGGAACGGCCCCACAAACCTCGGGCTGAGTTTTTTCGATGCCTGGTGAGTCTTTAGGTTCTTGGTTGACAGATACACCTGGTCCCCCACTTTCCACTGCTCCTCGGGGAGCCTCTTGCGGTCCGCGTGTTTCTTGTAGTCGGCTTTGGCTCTTTGCAATGCCGCATGCGCCGCTTGCCGGGTTGCGTCGATTTGGGCGAACCAGGCGTCCAGGGAGTTGATCTGGGATTCCGGCTGAGGCAACTCCGGCATAGGGACGAAGTCTCTCCCGGTGGCTACTTTGAACGGAGAGAACCCGGTACTCTTGTGGACGGCGTTGTTGTATGCCACTCCCGCGAATGGTACTAGCTCCGCCCAATCGTCCTGTTGGTGCCCCACGTAGCAGCGCAGGTACTGTTCGAGCCCCCCGTTCAGGCGTTCCGTGGCTCCGTCCGTCTGCGGGTGCGCCGCGGAAGAAAGGGCTTGCTTCGTCCCCACCCGCTTCAGGAACTCCCTCCAGAACCACGCGATGAAGTTGCCGCCCCGATCGCTGACGACCCGTCGGGGCACGCCGTGGAGCCGGTAAACATGTTGCACAAATAGTCTCGCCAACCCCTCTGCCGTGGGGACTCGCCGGCACGCTACAAAGTGCGCTTGTTTAGAGAATAAGTCCATAACCACCCAAATGGCGGTCTTCCCCTTACTCTCCAGGAGCTCTACTATGAAGTCCATGGCGATCTCTTGCCATGGGCCGTCGGGTTCCGCTACCGACTGGAGTACCCCTCTAGGCTTGCCTTTGGCCCCTTTCGCCGTCGCGCACACCGGGCAACCCCCCGAGTACCCCTCCACGTCCTTACGGAGCGTGGGCCACCAGAACTGCCGCCGAATTAAGTGGAGCATCTTCACGAAGCCGTAATGCCCCGCGCTCCGGCTGTCGTGGGCTCTTTCCATGACCTCCCGTCGGCAACCCTCGGGCACGTACAGCTTTCCTTCGTGCCACCACAACCCCTCTTGGCTGGTTAGTGCCTCTCGGTTCTGCTTGAGCCAAGCGTCCCGCTCCGCCGCCTCCGCGAACCCTTGCCTTACTTCAGGCGCCGCGTCCCGTCGCTCCCCCTTGGTCTGGCTCCAGGTCACCGCCTTTGCAGCCAGTCTGCTTGCAGGGATGATGGAGTCCACGATCTCCTCCCGTAGGCTGGTGTGCTGGGGCATGCGAGACAGTCCATCGGCTAGGAAGTTGTGCTTCCCGGGGATGTGTTTTAGGGTGAACCTGAACCTCCCGAAGTATTGGGACCACCGCGCCTGTTTGGGGGATAGCTTATGCGGGGTCTTCAGGGCTTCGAGGTTCTTATGGTCCGTCCACACCTCGAATGGTTCAGCTGCCCCCTCCAGTAGATGCCTCCACGTGGCCAGTGCCCACTTGACTGCGTACGCCTCTTTCTCCCACACCATCCACCTCCTCTCCGTCTCGGTGAATTTGCGGGAGGCGTAGGCGCATGGGTGGATGGCCCCCTCCGGGCTGGGCTGGAGCAGGACTGCCCCCGTTGCCACGTCTGACGCATCTACTTGGATTATAAACCGCCGATCTGGGTCGGGATGGCGCAGGATCGGCTCCGCTGTGAACCGCCGTTTTAGCTCCTCAAACGCCCCCTGGCATTCTGCAGTCCACGCAAGTGTCATGCTGGGCTTGGGGGGTTTCCCAGTGCCCCTGGTCTTCAGCAGGTCTGTTAGGGGAAGGGCGATTTGGGCGAAGTTCGGGATAAACTGTCTATAGAAGTTCGCAAACCCTAGGAAGCTTTGAAGTTGCCTCCGGGTTCGCGGCGCTTCCCAGCCCAGGACATCCTTTACCTTCGCCGGGTCCATCTCAATTCCCCGGCTGGATATTCGGTAGCCGAGGTAGTCTAGTTGCTCTCGATGGAACTCGCATTTCGATAGCTTCGCGTACAGCTGTGCCTTCAGCAGTCTCTGGAGCACCGTGCGCACCAGGCTCACGTGCTCCGCCAGGGTTTCGGTGTAGATGAGGATGTCGTCCAGGTAGACCAGGATGCCCCGGTAGAGTAGGTCGTGCAGCACCTCATTTATTAGCTGCATAAATACCCCCGGGGCCCCTTTTAATCCGAACGGCATCATGGAAAATTGGTAGCTTCCGAGCGGCGTGTTGAACGCCGTTTTCCACTCATCTTTAGCGCGGATCCTGACCCTGAAGTAAGCTTCGCGCAAGTCCAGTTTTGTGAACACCCTCCCCTTAGAGAGGTGCAACATCAAGTCCTTCATCAAGGGGAGGGGGTATTTGTACTCGGTGCTGATTGCGTTCAGCCCCCGGTAGTCCACGCACATTCGGAGCGAGCCATCCTTCTTCTCCCGGAATAGTACCGGGGCCGCTAATGGTGACTTCGCGGGTTGGATGAATCCCCGCGCTAGGTTCTTGTCTATGAACTCCCGCAGAGCCCCCATCTCTCTCCTTGACAGGGAGTACATTTTCGGCTTAGGCAGAGTCGCCCCTGGCTCTAACTTGATGGCGCAATCACTGGGCCGGTGTGGAGGGAGCTGGTCGGACTCCTTCTCCCCGAACGCTGCCGCCAGGTCTCGATACTGCCTCGGGATTCCGCCGCCCGTCATGGGTTCCCCGGACCCTGCCTCTCACTTTGCAGTTGTCTCGCCAGTCGCCGCTGCCTCCCCATGCCTCGGGATCGTTGCGAGTCTCCAGGGTCCCAGCGCTGCTGCTGCTGCTGTTGCCACCCGGGTCTCAGGCTCCGTCTGCTCTCGCCCCGTCTCCCGGGGTCTCAGATCCTCCACTTGCCTGTCTGTGGTTGCGGCCGCACCCGTCTCCACGGCTCGGTCCCCTCTGCTCTCGCACTTCGCTGGTCTGTCGACCCCGAACCACACTGCCTCCGCCGTCCAGTCGACCCGTGGGTTCCGTCGCCGCAGCCACGCCAAGCCGAGTACCACCGCGTAGTCGGCCACCGGGACCACCACAAATCTTAGTTCTTCCCGGTGACTCCTAATCGTCATCTGGACCGGCTCGGTGTAATAATGAGCTGGCCCCCCCCTGCCAGCGTGCCGTCTAGCTGGCTGAATGCAATGGGCTCCCGGAGGCGCCTCAGCTGTAGTCCGAGCCCCGAGACCACAGCTGGGTGCATCAAGCAGTGGGTGCAGCCTGAATCCAGTAGCGCCCGCAGCTGTGCCTCCCCTCCGGATCTCACCCCCCGGATGTGTATTCTCACCCGGAACGGAGGGCAGTCCTCATCTCCGATTGGGTCCACGTGCCTCGACTTCCCTGCTCGCACTGGGACGCCGTTCAGTGCGAGCGCGCCTCGTTTCCCGCCGGCTCCGAGTCCTCTCCGGAGGACGCCGTCTCCGGGGTCGACCACCCCCCGCGTCCTTTTTCGGTCACCGCCGCCACTGCCCCCTTCCGCAGTCGGTCGCCGGCCCTTTTCCCGGTCGCACGCGGGGGCTTGACTTCGGGCCGTGGTGGGGCTCCTTCCCGCTCCGTCGGGCACTGCGCCGCTTGGTGGCCTCTGCCTCCGCACCGGAAGCACAGGTTCGGGGCTCTGGTCGCCTCTCGCCCGACAGAGAAACTCTCGTGACACGTGTGGTTCACAAAGAAGGTTTACTCATGCGTAACGTAGTAGTCACAAGCAAAGCCAGGACTGGCTTGGTACAATTGCATTACTTGTTATATTCCCCCCTTCCCGCGCTTTTTTCCCGCCCCGCGATCACGTTGCTGCTGCGGATTATCGGCCCCCCAATAATCCCCCTTGATTGTCCATGATGGCAGGTTCGGTCAGGGTCCATTGTCCTTGATTGCCAGTTCCCCTCCGGCTGGGTTGGTCCCTCCCCATTACGTGCAAGCCCGAGGGTTCTGTGCTGCGTTGCGATCTTGTTTCGCTGCCTGCGGCCCCATTCATTGTTGGCTCGCGCCATTATCAGTTTATAGTTAAAAGCTTCCACTGCAGTTTTCCTGTTTGGCTGGGCGCAGGTGGCCCGTTAACTAGCGGCGCTTTCAGTTCCTCTTTTCCCCGCTAGCTACCGCCGGTGGATTCCGCGTGGTCTGGCTGCGAGCTTCCCTGCAGCCCCGTGCTGGCCGAACCTGACACCTGACACCTGTAGCTTATATAGCATCATTAAACCTTCATATATTAAGGAAAGTTAGTTATGACAGGAAATGAAATTATAAAGCAGGTTTTGTGTGTGTTTGTGTGTGTATTTTAAGTAACTAATTTATTGTCATGGAATTGATTTAGACTGATTCACAAGTCCTTGACCATCTATTTCTTGGTACTCATGTATATGATCTTCCTTGGTGCCCTTTACAATTCCAGACCACTTGACCTCTTTGTTCTGAGAATTATTCTACTCTACACTATACTTTATGAATGGGTAAATCCTCTTCACCCTTACAACTAAAATTTCCATTAACTGCTCTTAAAATTACACATATGTTCACCAACACAAGTGTCTGAAGTGCTCTGGATTGACTTTTTTCCCCCCCTATAGGTGGTCTGTTTCCTATAGGAGGAAAAGACTGCCTACACAACAACTTCCAACAAAATGGATTCCCACGCAACTTTATCAAAAAGTGCCTGACCACTCAACCCACTACAACACAAGTTATGAAAAGGATAATCCTACCATACTTCACAAACATCTCAGAAACAACCAATAGACTATTATAATCATATGGCATCACCTACTAACACCCTCTAAAACATCTTAAATAAACCAAAAGACCCAATAGCCCAAGAAGGGAGAGGGGCATAAAACAGGAGTCATCTACACATACAATGTAAGGAGTATAACAGCTACTATGTAGGACATACAAGCAGAAGACTAGCAGAGCTCATCTATGAACACCAACTAGCAGTCGGAAGACACAATGAAAACTCCTTAATCTGACAACACATGGGCAGACTCAACCATAGTTTCAACTGGGAAACTGTGAGCATCCTAGACCAAGTTCATCCAAAAATGCTACTGAATTCCTGGAAGCTTGGCATTCAGACAAATCAGCCATCAATAGACACATAGAGATAAACCATATTTATACACCATTCAAAAAAGACAGTAAAAAAGCTAAGAAGGAAACAAAAAGACCAGAACACATCCTCTCCAGCAGCCAACACCCAGATAAGCAGGGATTAACACCAGACAAAAAATACCCTATTCAAGAAACTACCAAGGAGAAATCCATACCCCCACCAACACTGGCAGGTCAAGCTACTATATACAGTATATAAACAGGGAGCAAACCCCATGCTCACTAGCACTGATGATATTACCTAGTTCTGTAACGAAATATCTGCAAGCAAACAACCAAGCTCAGAGAGCACCAAGGACTCCTCAGTTCAGCCCTGAGCTATATATATATTCTCTTCTAATATATGTTTAACCAGAAAGATCATGTTCACTGCAAAGGTAAAGATAGTATGCCTAAACTGAATAATTATTCAGATACAAACAAATTTTTCATTATAGGCTTCTCAGCCTGACCATCCAGACAAGACTGCATTTATAATTCTAGTCAGACATTTGTACTTAATTGAACCCATGATTCTTAATGGTTAAGAACAGCTTGATGAACAACTGATTAGTTCTATTCTTCTGTACTCTGGCTGGATAGATGAGAACTATGAGGTAGTGATTGCAAAGGTAGACAGACCCATTATATATCTGCACAGCAGTTCCAACACCTGGAATCTGAATATGTATCTTACTCTATTAAGTAGGGAAGGAGAATCATGTCTATCTTAGGACAGAAAACTTATTTCATATATAACTTTTTCTTCTGGTAATCTTTGGTATATCACACTACCAAAGAAAAGCATGCATGAATGTATTACTGTAGAATAATATGCCATGCAAGACTTGTATTTCCCTTGATAACTAGGCAAAGTTCATTTAGAGGAACCTAAGTACAAGGATCAGGCACAGTGAGAAATAGGTAGCTAATTAGGCAAGACAACAAGCAGAAATGGGAGAATTATTATTTGTTTGTTTAGCCAAAGCATAGAACTGAAAACTCAGCTGCAACTCTTCCAAAATTGTTTGAAGCAATCCTACATATTACTCATCAGAAAGATGCTATTCTTGAATGGAAGATTTTAATTTGTCAGATGAGCACTCCTTTGGCTGACAATGAATTGACTTTGTCCTTTTGTTTTCTGCATTCCCTAGGGTTCAGGTAGGGCTGCAGTATTTAGTTTGCAAAAATTCAGAGTTTGCCTGTCAGGAGGTGTTCTTAATTTTTATTCAGAGTACCCCATCAGCACAAAACTGAATCACAACTATTCATCAGTTTCAAGTATAGTTATAGAGCAGAAGTTAGGGCAACCATATCTGAGCTGCAGGAACTCAAACAACCACTAGGTGAGAGTAAAGAAATATAAATAATTCTACAGCCTTGATGCCATCTTGTCAGCTTAATCTTTGCAGCCCTAGTTCAGCAGTGTTTCAACTGAAGGGTAATTCTCAGATCTGGTCATTCACTGTGACAAGAATCCATGTTTGTAGAGAGGGTAGCATCATTTCCAAAGTGTTTATAATTCCTTCGAAAGGTTTCTTATATTTCTAATAAGTTCAGCATTGTACTGACAGATGTCACAAGACAGGAACAGTAGCATATTTCTGAAGGTAACCCTCTACAAACATGCTTTCTCATCACATTGAATAGTGAGCATTTTTCTGCTAGAGAAAGATGGGACCATTTTAACTGGGGAGAATGGATCATGTAGTTCAGTATAGGAAGACGGGGAATTCTGAGAGTTTTTCTCTCAACATATATTGGGAAACTTTAATCTGAAGAAAATAACTTTTTTTTTTTTAAGAACACCATGCATGGACACAAACTGGAATAAGAGAACCATTCAATTCTATCTTTATTCTGTAATTATTATTATAGGACAATAAATAAATTCAAGTCCATCCTGAACTGTGAAATTGTACAATTTATGAGGGACCTTGGACTAGTCTATATTTAATTGTGAAAGTGAAAAGAGAAAGGTCAGGAGTTCACGTGTGCCACCTTTCAACCTGGGAGAAAAAAAGAAATACATAAAACAATAATAATCTATAATCTCAACTATTTATTCTGTCTCAGAGAAATTCATGAGCTGTAAAGCCATTCTGGCTTTTATTTATTACAAACAACTCTGTATTTTGAAGGGGCATTTAAATAATAATATCTTAGATTGGATGACAGACAGCATCCTTGTAGGATCTTGCTGAGTCTTTAGAACACACAAAATAATGCTTGCATTTATTAGCTTATTTTTTTCCAGTGATTTTATCCTTATTAAGAAAGATGATAAATTAGAGAAATTATATAATTCAGACTGCCATTCTCTTCCTAGAAGCAGGTACCACTGAGCTGAACAGGTCTTCCTTCTGAATATGCATGTATAAAATTGACCAGTCTATTTAAATAATGTTAACCCACTGCTTTCTATCTCTTTGCATTGTATTTGAAGAGGGAGTTAGGGCAGGGGAGTGAGAGAATGAGTAGAGGTGGAACACCCTCTAAAGCAGAATTAGCCCAAGGATTTTATATGAGCTCCAAAGCTTCCAGAGCCAAAAAACCAAAACAAAACAAAAAACAAAGTCATTTTTGATAGAAACAAATAAACTAAGCAAAACATAGAGACTAACTGTATGAATTGCTATTTATTGTATTAAATTGAATTAAGGATAAACTTAAATGAAATGACATAATATTGAATTTCTATATTGAACATGCCCCTCCTTTTTTAGTCTATACTCCTCAGTAATGTACAAAGGCATAATGTAACTTTTGCACTCGAAAAGCTGTGCAACCCAGTTCCAAAAAGTTGTATCTCAAATTGCTGTTGGGCCATAAATGTCCCTGGCTGGCTTTATATTACTCACTGCCTAGCCTACTTCACAGAATGATTGTAATATAAGTAAAACTCTCCTTCTTTCAGGTCACTATGTCAATAATTGAAAGGAAACTTTGATAGCCCTTCAAAGAAAATCCCAACCAAAAGTACATTCATATGTTTCTGGACATAAAGGAACATTTTTGGAGATTGTGCTGAAAGTCAGACTGTGCTATGTCTACCATTTCACATGCATTTCCTCTCTACCAGCATTTCCCTCTCTTCAACAAATGTCAATGCAAACAGCTGGGTTATGGGAATCATAATGTCCTTCCTTCCATTTAATGCTGTTGGCTATTGGCAGGCTGTGTTACCGATGAGATCCGACTTTTACTTATTTGTTTGTTTGTGAATCTATAGCAGGGACAAGGGCTGCAATTAATGCTTGAGGGGGGCTGAGGGTTGGTAGGATAATTTTGGTGGTGGTGTTTAACTGTGACATGCTTATTTTGCCTAATGAAGTGACAGCATCTCGCTAACATTGGCAGATCTCAGAAGATCTCAGAAGTCTAAAAAATATTCCAGAAGGTGTCAGTAGCAAACAGCTTCCATATTGCTAAGAAAACTAGATGAATGAATCCAGAGGTCAAGTTCAAATCAGTACATTTTACACTTACATCTATTTTAGGACTTATACTACAGTTTTTGTTTGTTTTCTGTCCCAGAATATTGTCAGTTTTTAACAACTAAGGTCAGTCTTAGGAGCACTAATTATAGCCAGTTTGGTTAAGGCACTAGGCTAGAAACCAAAAGACCTTGAGTTGTAGTCCCACCTTAGGCACAAAGCCAGGTGGATGACTTTGAGCCAGTCATTCTCTCTCAGCCCTAGGAAGGAGGCAATGGCAAGCCACTTCTGGAAATGCAGCCAAGAAAACTGCAGGGACTTGTCTAGGCAGTTGCCAGGAGTCAAGACTGACTCAAAGGCACAAACAAACAAAAAAGGATCACTAATATGGGTTTTTGAGGACCATAAAAAAGAGGACTAAGGGGTTGCATGTATCCCATGAAATGCAAGTTTCTCACTCCTGGGCAGTGATATAATACGTTGTAAAATGGTGTCATTTCCATGAAGCTGATGCTAATGTGGAACAGAAGCACAGCCCACATCACAGAGTGTAAAAATGGAACATGGGTCTTGCTGTGGGAATTCCTTTAGCTTCTGATTGCAGATTTTGAGGATCTATTCAGTTTGGAGAAGGGAATTTAACCATCAGTGAGCCCTCCTTTTGAGGGAGCTCAACTTCTCCTTTTCTCTGTGGTACTTCTATATATTCATTGGTTTTTCCCCTCAGGTTTAATGGCTTCTACCTCTAGGGGCCAGAGTGAAAGAGAACTAAAGAGCTAAGTGTCTAGTGTTGGGGCTCCCCTTTGCTTCTCTTACTGCTTTGTCACATTCAGAAGTCATGGAATCTGGAAAGAAATACATGTGGATCAAAACTAAAAGCCCCCAGGGATTTAACTGTGCCCCCACCAGCTGATGCTGAGCAATATTAATATGTACCTAGAGAGGTGAGGATAATTCCAATCTTCTGCTGCTGCAGTTACTAATACCATTTGATGAGCCCTACTACTTTATTTGTAATAAATTAATAGCATGTTAACTTTAGTAGGTCCAAGATTTAAAGGCACAATCTGCACCTTCCGTTTACATTCTGAAAAAGTCAAGCTGTTGAAACCTCAAAGACGATGCACCTAAAGGCAAACATTTGCAAAAATCAATGGATCTGTCATACACTTTTAGAAAAATAAGCAAGGATTGTTATGAATGTTGTTATTAGTAACAATATTTCTTTTCCTTAGAGCCATTCTCAATTGTCTTTCCGTTTCTTTAAACTCATTTTCTGACTCTTTTCCTTCTATCCCTATCCCACCTCATACATGCCTGATTGTACTTCCTGACCCACTGTGTAATCATAGAAAACGCAACATTACAAAAGAAGATGATCATTTGCTTAAAAAGGGAACAATTGTTCCATTATAGTTCACCACAGAGCTTTCCAATACATTAATTTAAAGCTATATAGGACAGGTTGCCTTCTGCTGAATTAACAAAAGCCACATAGAAAATAGAATTTGTACTTAGGGGAGATTAAAAAAAAAATGCAATCAGGGTTGAATCAATATGGTGAAGTACATGTTTTACAAATGAAACCTATGTTTCTAGCATAAGTAACTTTTCCTACATCTTTTCCTCTCATCATCAAATATATACCATTGCATTATTTTGAACTGAATGGAAGAGAAGTGGTAGATATAAGAATCTGAAGCCAGTTTTTACTGACCAGACAAAAACACTGTTGGCTTTTTATTTTTTCCATTCCAACAGAATGTTGGAAAGAAATTGTATAAAGGGAGCTCAGAGTGTATGTTTGGCCATAAGTACGGTAACTCTCTAAAACTGAATCGAACGGGACCTGATTTGGTTTATGGGGAGGAGCTGGCAAAAGAAAGACTGGGTCTGAAAATGGGTACGATCCAGCCAAAGGCTGCAGAGAGAGAATGAAAGAAAAAATCTTTTAAAAAGTCCTCCAATGCATCCCTATGAGAGATATAGTTGGGGAATAACCCAGAATGTGGGCAACTGATCCATACTAAGCTTTTTCTCCCCTTCCCAGTCACGTGACCCAGGGCAGAGTGTATTCGCATACCCCATGCTTCGCAGTGCACACATACACACAAGTGTATGCCCTCTGCTGCTAATAGGAGTGGAAAGAATTCTAGAAGCCATGGTAGGGCATACTTTTGCTATTTTATTTTCCTCCTATTATGTTCTTTTTGTTTGTTGTTGTTTTTTTACAAAAATATTTCCATATCCAAATGATTCCCTGACCCTTTTATTTTTTCACTCTCTGTCCCACATTCCCCCCCCCCCCCATCAACTAAACATCTAGGAATATGATTAGATTGGAAAGCTAAGAACTATTAGATATGAAGTGTCGTAGTCATGTCCATTCTAAGACTGCTTATCATAGATTGCTTTGGGTTCTTGGGGTCTTGACATAAGCAAATAAGTAGAAGGCTGAGCAAATTTGTTTCTCCACCCATTCCGTAAGTTTTTATGCTGAAGATGAGGGAGAGATTTTGGCTAAAATGCATGTTTAGTTCTTTCAGCTCAGAATAATGCAGTGTATATAATTTTAGGTGAGATGAAAACATGTGAGAAAAGTTACTTATGCTAGAAAGTTACCTTTCATTTGTAAAATATGTATATAATTATTTCAGCATATTAATTTAATCCAAATTACCCATTTAAGGGAAACAAAACCCTCCCCTAAGTACAAATCTAATTTTCTATGCAGCTTTTGTTAATTCAGCAGAAGAGAGACTGTCCTATATAGCTTTAAATTAATGCATTGGAAATCTTTGAGGCTAGATATTGGGGATTTTGAATGAAAGGAAAAACCATTTCATTTTTTTAAATTTTCAGCAAAAAGTCCATAAAAGGTTTCCAGTTTTTTATAAAAGTACTTATTGTTTAGTCCCTGGGCAAACAGGTCAGTTTTGTCATTTCTGCTAATTCTGCCACCTTCACAATCCATTCTTCATTGTGGGTATTTCAGTATTTCTCCATTGTTCAGCTGAGCTGTTTTATTCAGATAAAAGGCCATATTATACAGTATGCCATATTTGGGCTCTGACCACAGATAAAATATGGTGTTTTAATGTATGGATCCCAATGGGCCATTCATCTAATGTGTGGCTCAGGATATTGATTTCTCATTTTACTATACAGTTGGCATTCAAATAATATACATCCTATGTCCTTAATCTCTGGAGCATCACAAATACATATACATTAATGATATGGAAATTGGTTAAACCTTCCCTATCTGATCACTGTATCTAACTGCTCAAAATCTTGTTTGTGTTGGACATGTTTGTATTTCCCTTTTTTTTTTCTTTTCAGTTGGAAAGGTGCATTTATAGCAGCTCATTCATTTCAGTATGCTGGCCTTACTGAAGGTAGCTATATCTCTTTGAGCTTCTGTATCCAAGATTCTTTGTGCAGCAGCCTTTCTAACTTGTCCAGAGTCAGCTGGACAAAAAACCTAGAGAGTCCACAATGCCTAATATAATTTGTAAACTGTACAATCCAAGAGATCTGAAACTGAGATTTGGTCTGTTCTATCAAAGACAATTTGGGAGTTTTCTATAAAATTAATTATCCACCAATAACTGTATGCCTTGATTTTTTTTTTTTTTTTTAACATGGAACAGCATGTACATATATTCCCAACTCAGCTTAACTGCAGCAGCTTAGGTCCTTTTATCCACATCCAAAATACTCCTTAGATACAATTATTGTGTTTGTTCTAATAATAGTATGTTTTTTAATCTCCATAATCCAGTTTCTTATAAAGGCAGAGGTATAACTTTAGCTTTAATAATTGGAGCTAAGGAACCCAGATAACAGTGATGTACTAATGTTACCAATGAATTCATGTATGCCTTTGCTCTGAGCGAGCACCTTTGATGATGGGAAAACCAGGACCTAGTCTCAGAGAAGACTACCCCTAAATAAGAAAAGGTATCAGCTTGTTCTATTAACTCATCATCTAATAGCCATCTGTGGCTGTGATGTCTTTTTCCAAAGACCATGAACTTTGTCTTTGATTTACTAATAATCAAGGAATTATCATGACAGTAGTCAAGTGTAAGGACCAGCAATGCCCAGTTCCTAATGAAAGCAACTCCATTGACACCATTGTAGATTCAAAAGGAATTCATTTATTTAGGACTGGTATACAGGTTGAAAGCATTGGTGAAACTGAAACCCCCCCACGCCAGTAGTTACATTTATTTCCCATTTCCCCTTTCATCTCCCCCCCCCCTTATGTCTTTCAAATTGTCTTGTCTGGTTTCTGTTGATTTCTTCCCTGCTCCTCCTGTTGTCTCACACCTGATACCTTGGTCTCCCATCAAGAAGCAGTGATAGCCCTTGGGTGTCTGCTAGCTCTCCCCTCACCCTCTTAGCATTTCAATGGCAGAACCAGAGTAAACAAGCCAGCCGGGCGGTTGCTTGTTTGCAGAGGTTCTGACATCAAGTCTAATGATCAAGTCTTAACAATATTTGCAGCCTAACTTGTGAATATGATAATAAAATCATATCATCAGCATATTGCAAAGTATTGCAATGCATGTTGAGTACTTTAGGCATATATACTTCAGGAGCCTTCATCAATCCTTCATGAATGACATCCATCAAGTCATGCATGCATCGTTTAAATAGCAATGGTGCAAGTATACACCCCTGTAAATATTGATCCTAATTGTCATGGTTCCATTGATCTCAAATTGCGCTCTCAACCAGGTACTTCTGTATAGGGCTTTGATCAGTGCAAGCAGTCTGGGTTCCATATTGAGGATAGTCAATTTCCTCCATAGTATTGGGAGTGTCAAAGACTGCACTAAGTTCTATAAAGGCAGCAAACAATTGCCTCCCTCTGCTAATGTAGTTTGTGATTAGATGGTTCAAGACAAACAATTATCAATAGAAGATCATTATAATTTCACTTATAATGTGCCAACAGCAGCCTCTTTCTCTCTGCTCTTCCTATCTCTGTAACATTGTATCTCACTAGGCCAGCCTGATTATACCACCTCTGTTAATTAACTAACATGGAGGATTACCAGCAAGCAACCACCCTGACATGAATCCTGCCAGGAGGGGCAAGGCTTGTCAACTGGTTTGGCCAACCTTCCTGCCATCCCAGAAAACCCAGGGATAAATCCATTCCACTAGGATATTATTGTGGCATCCCAGAAAAATCAAATAGAAAAGAACTTACTTTAAAACTGTACTTAAACACTTTTATAAGTTAGGGTAGCACACTCGTTGCGCTTGTTGGGTACAACCTAGGTTAATTTTGGGCATTTGGAGGCTGCTGTGCTGTTCTTCATCTCTGCTTTCTATTATTAAAGAGAGGCATAGAAGGAGACTAGATTTTATTAATGTTCATCAATGGTCAGGGAAAAAAAGAAAGAGAGAGATCATGTATACAAAAAGGTGTGAATAAACAGAATAAAATAAGCAGTACAGACTATTAGAACTAAAAGTTTGGATAACAGGAGTATTTTAAAATGTACTAACAAAATCCATCAAGATATCCGGTTAAAATTAGACAGAGTTAATGTTTCCTGTCTTTGTCTCTCTCGTTCTTGTTGGTTTTCCTTCCCTTCTGCAAAAAAGAAAGCAATCATTTTGATGCTTCCATAGTATAGTCTACAGTAATTTTTAACTGAATCTCAGACTAGTTCAACTGAAGTAGTGTGTTCTCAAATGTTAAACTGAAAGCTGAAATTGAAATAGTTTTATTTTTCCCCCTAGTCTCACATCTTAAATTTGAACTGAATCATTGCTATTTGGCACATATCTATTCAAGATTGGATGTTGAGTGAAGAATCTTAACTTCTTTCCTCGAAGTACATATATTATTCCATGTCCTATTGAAATAGCTGAGAACATACTGGGACACTATTGCCTGAAAGAGTGGCTAGAAGTTCTCAAGGTGACCCTTGGAGAAAACTACTCACCACTCATTTATCTGAATGCAAATTACCAGTCTGTTCAGTCTCCTGTAGAGATCCCTTGGAAGGTTCTTGGGGTCACAGTTATGTAAAGCTTCAAAGGAATCTTTTGATTTGACACAGTTTCAGTTAAATCACTTGATCAAAGCAGATTCATTTATCAAAGTAACATTTTAAGCAATAAATCAAATCAGGTGGCTTTGAAGTACTTAGTAGCTTTCCAAAACACTTTGCAGATTTCATGGCTATTCTATTGCTTTTTGGGGAAGTTCCAGAAAATAAAGGGTGTAATAGCTTTTATAAATGGGAAACAAGGGGTAGGATGAGTTATATGAGGGACCCTTTGCTAAAGGCATGAGTTTTATCACCTCACTAAACACTTCCTATTGGTTCTCTTATGAGATGGGATATATTTTCTTTTTCTGATTATATAAGTCTTGCTTTTTTAAAAAAAACTTACAAATGAGCTACAGTTTGTTTGCTTGTCCACTTATTGTGTTTGGGGGAAGAGAGAAAGATAACTCTATTCTTTTGCTCTTGGTCCTTGTTGGTTATTTCTTATGCATGATCCTACCCTTCCCCAATCCATATATTATTAAAATACTATCTGTTCCCCTGTCAGTGGAGTGCATATAGTTGCATTTCATTCAATTTCTCCTGTTCCTTCTGCTCCTCTTTAATTCTCTCCACTTTCACGGCAAATAAATAAATAAATAAATAAATAAATAAATAAATACTACATAAATGAGTGTTTCTTTTGTCTGTTGCTTATTTATTTCTGTCTTTAATACTTGAATGACTGGGTCTGAGAGTGACTTTAAAGTTGCACTAAATAGCCTATAGAATATAGGGTTTTTTAAAAAAAAATAGAATACATTTTCTATACACGATAATAATATGTGTGTGTTTAATTGTACTCTTTGGTATGCTGTTTTGTTAAATTAATATAATTTTTAAATTAAGTTTCACCCCCCCCCCCACTAGTTCAACATTTCCTCTACATATGCAGGAAGACTTGAAAATCTAATGGTAGATGAAGAGTGAAAGATATACAAGGCAGGTAAAATTAAATGAAGGGTAGGGGAAATGGTGACATTACACAACCAGATTTTTCAGCCCATTCTTATCTAATTAAGCTAGTTCAGAGTCTATGTGACTACCTTCAATGGTCTTCTCCTTGTATACTGTAAGTAGGGGAGACAGCACATTGTGTATAAGGAGTATAAGCAGACATCAGGACCACCCCTGCACTTCATAGCTGACATCTGGAGCAGCAGAAGTGGAGGTCATGAATACTCTTCTCTCACTGGATATTGCTGGGACCCAGAAGACAGGTAATCAGTGAGCACTTCTGTATGCAGAAGTAGTGGATAGGTATTACCCCATATGTGATCTGGGGCCTGCCATGAACTGCATGATTGTCAGCCCTACAAGATAGACCAGGTCATGAAATAGACACCACAAGAAACAGAATTCCTCTTTATTGATATAGAATATAATAACAAAATCTTGAAAGCCTGACAGAGTTTCTCTTTACCTCCCTCAAGAGAATCAAGTGCAGACCATTTTTATCACCATATGTAATACAAAATACCATTAAGGGAAAAGCAGATGGCAGCATTGATTCATTAAAGGTATGGTGCCTTGATAGAAGCACTCTTATCTGATGTTTCAACATCTAGTCAAGCAAGTCATCTAAGCCCTTTGGCTGGGAAGATTAGCTCTATCAAGAGTGTTAGCATTAACGTTGGTTCTCAAGCCATTTCTTGAGGTCCCAAGCCCCAAAATTGCTAGCCTGGTATTATCCTCCTCAATCAAGTACTTCCTTTTATGAAATCTATCTACTGTTGTTCTAAGGCTGGGGATGCCAGCATCCTTACAGAGCAAGCTGGTATAAGGAGGTAGTAGGATGGAATTAGGAGGCAATTACATCTATTGTTCAGGTAGTGGTTACACTATTGATAGACATGAGCATCAGTCACCCAATGTCAGCCCTATAAGGTAGACAAGACTAAGAAGCAGACACCAAGGGGCCTAAAGCTATATTTATTAGAACAAATATAGTAACATAATCTTGCAAATCTGAATGTGCTTCCCCTCCTGCCTCTTTTATGTTCATATGAATGGGGGGAGGGGGGTGTCTTTGGTGCTTTCATAAATCTTTTTCTTGTCATGGGCTCATTGCCTTGGTCGTTATCTGCCCTATCTTCCCTCTGCCCATCAAGGCCACCCGCTATACTTTCTACATCCAAAGGGGAATGTCGAAGGATCAATGCTTTTCTGTATCACTGGATGGATGAACTGGTCAAAACTGTCAAGAAGATACAGAATTGATGGAAGGCAATAATGGAATGGCAGAGACCACTTTCACCAGCTGCAGTCTTGATAGCAAATATTCAGCCAGCATTCCTAGCAGCAGCCAAGGACAGGCAATGTCCTTCAGCAGCTAACAAACTCCCTAACTAATGTCTACCTTTTGCCAGAGTAAGTATATCTTTAGCTGAGATCTCGGACTTCCAAATCAAGGAAGACACACAAAGCTGTGCCATCCACTATCACCTATTTATCTGAGGAAGCAGAGAAGTTATTCATAATCCCCTCAAGTTGTGGATAGTGCAAAGCCACTAAATGGTATGGCTAGTTCCAAAGATATTTCCAGTAGTGGACCAACGTTTAACTTCCATGATGTCCTTAATCCTTAGTTATAAAATGGAATATAAATCCACGAAATAGTCCCTTTTTTAGCAATGGAAAATGCAATCTCACGTGAAACATATGATAATAGATCGGTTATATAGCTAACTTAAAAAAAGAAAAGAAAAAAGACTAGCGTCTGTTACTAGATATGTAGCATATTTTTACTTTTCTGCTGACCAACTACATTTTTCAGGTCTGTAGAGACCTGGCAAAACTGGCAGCAGACTGTATTTTTCTGATCTTCAGAAGCTGTAACACACACAGACACACATTTTTTCTGAAGCTGAGGAGCAAATGGGATATAACCTAAATTTGCTGTTGATGAGAAGCTAATGCCATTTTCAGATTACAACCTGCTCTTCATCCAATCCCCCTGCTCCCCGGCAACTTCACATAATAATTCTGAACTCAGGATTGCCATGCAAATACAAGTTTAGGACATTTTGATCTGTAGATGGTGTTTAATAAGATGTTCAAGAAGATAGATATAAGTGTTCTCTGGGCAGAACTAATGTGTGATAGACCAGATTAACATTTTGTGTCCCCTCGGCTTCCAGATTATACCAGGTGATTTCTAGGCACTGAATGGATGAGGAAGCAAATAAAAACATGAAGTAGAAATAGAAATTAAGAAAACTAAAAAGAAAAACATACCTTTTCAAAAATAAAATTTTATTTTCTCTTCATAGCAACCAAACTGCTTCCAGAATTCCAACAGCTATTGGAACCAAGGTCAACACATTATCAATAAGCAGATAACCAGATTTTAAATGTTAACAGGTGGGATCTAGAGTAAAACAATGCAAGGTGCAATTCTTGTTACATTATTAAAACTTCCTGTTTTCTCCAATATTTCATTTAAGAGTCAGTAAATATTCTGTAGCCATTGACAATATTTCCATACTGACTTTAACTTCTGGAAATTTTGAGTCATCTTAAGACTACTTTCATTACTACTGTATATTCATATATGTCTGAGTAGTATTATGTTGGCTATTGAAGAATCTGTATTCAGAAAATGAACTTGCTTTAGTGTGCAAGATTTAACTGATTTCTAGACAACATTTTCCATTAGTTTTTTTTTTCCTTATTAAATTTTTATTAAGAATTATTTTTACCTACCAATCAAAGTCAAATGGAGTTGATTGTTAGTGGAACAAAAACATTAACAGCATTGAGAAATTCTGTACTGCAGCCTAAGCTGCTTGTTCCCTTTTAGTCCTGGCTGTTTCTTCAGCAAACTTTAGAAAATCCATACTGTACGTCAGTGAGTTGGCAATGGGGCTGGCCTGGTGCTCAGTCCAGATTATGGCCCTTCCAATCCATGCAATGAAGGATGGTCTCACTGGCTGTAGCAGTCTACTAAGGCCCCCCTTTTCCTTTTAGGTAGTGTTCCCTTCTCACAAGTTTCTGTTCCTTCCCTTTGCTTTCCCGGATGTTTGGAAACATGGATGCTTTCACTTACTTACACACACAAGCACACATCACTTCCCACATTATCTCTTTTGACACTAACAGAGACTTTTTTCTACTTATTTTTCCCTTTCCCCCACTCTCTTAGGGTACCACTATTGCTCTGATTCAACAATAATCAAAGCTATAGGGAACAGGTTATTATTTCAGTACAACATTCCTGTGTAGTATTCTGTTTCCTCCACAGAAACTCTGAGAGTTCTGCTTCACAGAAACAACATTATAATGTTCCTGCATTGGCACCCAGATAGGTTTTAAAAAAAAAGGGAAGGGAAGGGAAGGGAAGGGAAGGGAAGGGAAGGGAAGGGAAGGGAAGGGAAGGGAAGGGAAGGGAAGGGAAGGGAAGGGAAGGGAAGCTTTACAATATTGGTTGGAACAGCAAGCAGGACATGCATCTCCCAACCTGGGCAGAAACAGAAAGGGTGCCCACTAGGAAATACAAGGGTTGAATCAAACATGAGCTTCTCGGATTGAGGATGGTTCATTAATTTAAAGGAGCATCATTGGATCAACCACAGGTTTATTAAAAATCAAGCAACTGCCAACCACCAGAGAACATAGCAATCCAGCAGTGCAGGATAAAATGGCTACATGCAATGATCAGCTGCAGGAGGAATGGTGTGACCAGGATCTCCCTCAGCAGAGCTGGGCCTGATACAAGAATGGAAAGAAGCACTGAAGTTTATCTACTCTGAAGGATTTAAGACAACTTGGGTTGGAAAACAGCGGTTGTGAACCAAAATTGGAAAACATGAGTGTGAGGTGCATTTGTGCATTTGAGGGCTTGGAGTGGGCTAAAGATGACATCATCTGATCTGGCACTCAGGAAGTGGCGAGTAGCCCATACAGATGATGGACAAAGAAGAAACTGTAGATCTGCCTACAGTAAAGATAATATTTATCAGAATCATTGTATTAGTAAAACTATTGTGTTAAATACTTTCCTACCATCTGTTCCAGGTTCATCCCCACAATATATTATGTACACATTTGCCAGCTGTAGAACTTCAGTCAGAAGCATGATATAAATAACTGAACATATATATCTACTGTTCTCAAGAGGTCACAGTCTCTCACACTATGCTTTGTGCAGAGGGCAACATCATGGCTGTTAATGTCAGGAAATATTGCTTCTTTGGAGAAAGTGTCAAAACGATTAAAACATTGAATAATAATGTTTCTCCTTTACTGCAGATGTTAAATCTTAGCAAGTGCTGAATCTCTCACTTTCCAGACCAAAATGACTCAGAATCAAATATGTTCAATTCTTACTCTGCTCCTACTTGTAAAACACAATAAATAATAATGCTTTTCGAGTGTTCAAAGCATTTCAGAGATTCTACTTTCATAATTACTGAACAGCTCTGTAATAGCTGTAGACCAATATTCCGTTCCCCAGATTTCAAATCAAGGACTTGAGAAAAGCTGAGAGGTAGAGAAAGGGCACAAGGCACAGAAACACATTGTATTTACAGGGATCCATTCAGTCAAATGAATACAAAAATAAGAGTTACAAAAGAGTTTTTAAGAGAAATAAATGTTGATAGCTTTTGCACAAAGACTTTTACATGTATAGAGCACCCTCTTCAGTGTAACAGGTATACAACCATATAGTGACTACCTGGTGAATTCATAACTAAGACAAAATTCCAAGCAGAAACTTTCAGGTTCATAGTCCAATGACTTAATCACTATATTACATCAGCACTCAATAATGTTTTAACTAAGGATGTGCAAAACACACACACACACAACAAAACAAAACCAACCAAAGCAACAACAGTAACAACCAACCTAGAAACATTCCAATCTAGAAGTGTATCTTTCAAGCATTCTAAGCGCAAAATCAAATAAGTACCTCAAGAATCTCATTTTGAGGTCAGAACAAAATGGTATGAAACAAAACGTGGCTGGTTTCAACTTCATTGTTTCTATCATTCCATATATTATGACTGAGTGGTTGTTTCATAGCCTGCAACTGAGCTGCTTTTCCTCAGACCTTTTCCATCCTATCCAGTACAGAGTTCCTGCTGTTACTGGATTGGACTGGATAGGGTGGTATGGGAGTGAAGTGTTGAGAAGTCATTAAGCACATGACCATAGAGAAGAAGGAGTAATATATAAGTAGCAGTAGTAGTAAACTTTATTGTCATTGTACCTCGTACAATGAAATTAAATGCCATCCCCAGTGCACCTTATAAATATAAAAACCATAGAATAAAATCACACACGTCCTTCACATTCTATTCACCATTGCACAACCCCTGATGTTACATTAATATTGCACTATACAGTAGAGTTCAGTAGAGTTGCAGCTCTGAGATAAAAGCTAAGGCAGACTCATTCATAATTGCATGCCTGCCAGGCTGCCTGGTACACCCACTCCTCATTTGGCAACGAACTTGGTTAGTGACCATTCACAAATACAACAGTAATTTAAAAAAAAAATCTCTTTCTGACCAATGTGTGCATTTACAACCAAGTTTTGTGTGCCTAACAACAGCACACACCAGAGTGAGAATAATGCTGGCATAGCTGTACGGGAGAACTTTGAATGAGATGGCACCAATCAGTGATCTTCGGAGCATGTGTCCCTCTCATGTTCACTTAGCGGCCATTTTGTTTAACAACAAAGCTGCTGGAACAGAATTTGATCGCTCAACAAGGAGCAGGTGTATATTACTGCCTCCCCTCCCCCCCATTTCTTTTAGTTGTAATGGAAGTTAGAGTTCATGTGAATGGATGGGTGAATTACATGTCATTAATGCAGTTGAGGAAATGTAATTGCTGATTATTACACATTGATTTGCTAAGTTTTGGTGTGCCTGCACACACTGTGCATACCCTTCTGTCTTGTTGATATTGAATGTCAGGGTACCCCTAAACATGCAAAGATTCTATGTTACTTTGAGCCAGTTTTGGCATATATGACCATTATTCGTTCTGTTATGTCTTGTTACTGAAACACTAATTTTATTTGTGTAGTTAAGAGACATCAGGAACCTTCTACCTTTTTTTTTTTTTTTTTTTTGTATCCAGCAGTCACCCTTATATGAAAGCAAGATCAGCAAATTATCTGCAATTTCTGGCTTATACCTGACAAGCAAACTGCCCCACCCCCAGCCAAATCTGTTGCTTGATCTTGCCATATGAGTGAGGTATCAATACCTAGTGAAAAATCAGCCCCAGAAATTACTGTTTTTAGCAAAAATCAAAACATAAAAACTTCCATTGGAATGGATGGAAGTATACTGTGTGCCTGTGACTGGCTTCTTGGAGATATACTAACTTAAGGGAGGGCTAAAGAAATCAGACTTTTATTGTCTTCTAAGTGCTTGGATAGATGACATGGAAAGTTCATTTAAAGAAACCAAAAAGACCTCTTTAGGTTCTTTCTGCTGAAAGAGGCTGTGGAATAACAAACTATATATTATATGTCACAACCCCTGCCCTCTGGAACATAATCCTCCCATATTGTGCCCATTCTCCTGGATTCTGGAAGGGCCTTAAGACTTGGTTTGGTTCCCAGATCTGGGGTTAGTGTGTTTCTGGAGCCTCTGATTATTGTGGCTGCTTCTAGTCCAGACTGTTACATTTCCTTGTTAGGTTTTTAGTTGATTTATTTTTATACTTTGATGTTGTAAGCTGCCCAGAATTTTTTGGAGTGGGCAGCCTAGATTTTCATTGATTCCAGTGTGGATTTATTTTAATGTTTTCAAAAATGTTATTAGAATCATCCCTTCAGCCAAATTCCCCAGAATGGGGCAGTTCATTCTTGGCATGAACTATCAACCCACCTACTCCTGTAGCCTGGGAAAGTAAAACCAAGGAGGAGTAGCTAGTACTATTTTCTATTGTTTCCTATGCCTGGAATATTCAAAAAGTTTCAAAATTCGAACCATTGCCTGATAAAATGTTGTGAGTGACTTAAAATAAAATATTTCCATTTTGTGCATACCCCTAATCATAATTCATATAGTGAAAATCTTTAACAGGGCGGGGGGGGGAACAAGTCTCAGATTTCATTCTAATGGAACTACAATACAAATATTTGACTGGGTGAGCCACTGGTGTGTCTATAGCATCCTCAAGTAGTAGGAACATTATTCCTTTCCTTTCCTTTCCTTTCCTTTCCTTTCCTTTCCTTTCCTTTCCTTTCCTTTCCTTTCCTTTCCTTTCCTTTCCTTTCCTTTCCTTTCCTTTCCTTTCCTTTCCTTTCCTTTCCTTTCCTTTCCTTTCCTTTCCTTCCCTTCCCTTCCCTTCCCTTCCCTTCCCTTCCCTTCCCTTCCCTTCCCTTCCCTTCCCTTCTCTATCCTACCACCTTAATCCACCAGCCCAAACCACCATCCCCAAACCCCCGCAATAACACTCTTAGAAGATATAAAGGAGTTCTGCCTAGGCTGTCTATTACAGATTGCAATCAAAGTAATGTGTGCTTTGAAAACAGAAGTCCAAATATACATGAAACCTCTTGAGGTTTGAAAGATGTTTGAGTGGTGTACAATTCTTCTTGTCAGCCCACACAATCCATGTCCTTCCAACTATAAGCAGGCTATAACTGACCAAGCAGGATAGCTTTGAAATAGGAACCATACCAGCTGACCCTGCTTGAAATGGGATGTGTTCTCTGTCCTAGAAGAAATCAGTGTAGGGTTCATTTTTTGAGTGACCATATACAATTTCTCATTCCTGGGCTCTAAGACCATCTTTTGATCCTTCAAAGCTCTTCTCATTAAACAGGATGGAACTTTTTCTCTTCTAATTTCAAAGTTCTGAAATAAGGGGGAAAAGGTTGTGATAATAACACTTTTTTTTTTTGTCCTTGTTTTTGTTGCAAGTGCTGGTCTTGACATAGATGAAGTGTCTTTTCTGAATGAGAAAATGAACAAAACAAAACCTGAAACTCTGTGAGACTTCCTCTCCCTTTCTAACATATACTGTACATTACATCAGTTCTGCATCACGCCAATTTAGTTTATATGCCTGTAATAATGCCTACATTCATATTGAATCCACATTTTATGAAATTAGTTGAACTGAACAGTGCTACAGTATGGCATTTAATCATGTAGATGGGGATCATTGGGATATATTTAGCCTTTGGTTAATTTCATGTCACTCTCAACCTAATTTCAAGCAATAATATTAATATTTATTTTGGTTATTGACCAGTATAATACATAAATGTAAAATATTAGAAAATAGTAGGACCAACAGAGGTAGCATATAACATATAAAGTTATAACATTAATCTAAAAGTTATAAAAATGAGACTTAATATAAAAGACTGAAGAAAGTTCAAATAAGCAATGACACTTAAGCACAGTAAATATATAAACCTACCTAAAGTCTAAACCTACTGCTCCCTATTGTCTATAAAATTATGCTTTTGGGTAGCCTTTGAGCAAAATCTCACCACCTGAGGTATAACATCAGGAGAACTATCCTTCAGTAGAAAATGGAGGTAGGATTTCATAGATTTCCCTTCCAGTCTCTTAATGAGTGGGCTAATTATCCAGTTCTGGCTTCCTCATAAAGAAGGCAGCTTAGAATGCATCCATAGATTCACTTCTCTGTCTCCACATGGGCAGAATCTTTCAGAATAAAGGTTCTTGTGATGTTTGCCATCTGACACTGCAGAAGGAAAGGAATTAATGTGGGCCCTAGAGAAAGCCCGTAAGAATAATAAGATATAATCCCAGTAAGATCTGGGGCTTGCAACAAATCTTTTTACGATTCCATATCAGTTAGCCTTGGTTTAACTATATTCACAGCAATCTCATAGCTCATGTGATTTAGAAATTCAAGTAAGAAACCTTATGTATTTTTTTCCCCCCTCACAGGATAATTGCCAGGTTTCTTTGCACCTGTCCAATAATAATAGTGGTAGGAAGCCACAGAGCTTTCATAAGACTCTAGCCCAGGTCAATAGTATTCTGGACCAGGCTTCAGGCTGCTGTTTCTAGCTTTAGGGTTGTATTGGCCAGACATCTTGGGGTATCTGTAATGGCCCCCAGGAAATTTGACTGGATCTATTCATAGATTATAAAATTAGAGGATGGTCCTATTTGAATCCCATATACCCATTGTGCAATTGATTTGGCCTAAAATCCTTAATTGCAGCTTGGGCAAATATATATCCTTGCATCCTTTAGAGTCTTAAGATGGCCTTGGTGCTCTTGTTTGCTTTTGAAACAATGTAGCTAGTTTGGGCTATTTGAAAGACAACCCTTAGATATTTATATTGGTTAACTTGTTCGATTCAGTTATTATTAGCTGACCTGTTTGCTATCTGAGAAAAGTAAGATTTGGGTTTTGTCATAATTAACAGTTAAGTACTTGTGAGAGTTTTCAGTGCATGTCTCATGCCAATGTGTGTTTGGGAGAATATTATTGTATCATCCGCATATGTCAAAACTGGGATTCTTCTATCAACTAGTTTAGAGACATCAATATTGGTTGAATGAAGAGTTTTAATTAAGGAATGTAAATAAATTTTGAATAGCAGTGGGGCTAATATACAGCCCTGCTTCACACCTCTGGATGTCTTGATATAATTAGAAAGGTCTCCCTGCTGCCTGCATCTTACTTTTAGGCCTGTCTTCTCATATACCCTATAAATCAGGAGCAGGAGGTAGTTATCTGTGGAGGAATTGGTTAGGATCATCCATAGTCTATGCCTTGAATTGACTCAAATCTGCTCAAAATCAGCAAATGCTGCATAGAGTTTTATTTTCAGTGCATGGTATGGATGATTTTGTGCGTATTTTTGTTTGTTTGTTTTTTTAAATATATCTTGCGGGGCAAGAAGTATTTACAGCCGGCAAGCTTTGTTACAAATTGGATTGAAATGTGAAAGGGCTATTACAGTTGATTTTATATGCTTTCATAATATACCGGAGGAGGCAACTAGGACCCTGGGGGAGCCTTGGATTACCATTCCTGTAGGAAGAAGGCGGAGACGGAGGGATAGAAGGAAAAGGAGAGGCTGTCGTGCTGGCGTTTTTACTAAGTTGAGTAAGTCCCCATACAAGCCTTCAATTCCAAGTATTTTTCTTACTAATGCAAGATCCCTTATCAACAAAATGGATGAATTAAGGCTGCAGATTGCATGGAACAAGTTCATCAAAGACTGTTGCGTTTTGCTAATTACAGAAACCTGGCTTCACTTAGCTATTCCGGATACAGCTGTTGAGCTGGTGGGCTATATAGCTCATCGCCACGATAGGAGCAGAGACTCTGGCAAGAGTAAAGGGGGGGGGTTAAGTCTTTATGTGAACAAAAGCTGGTGTACCAATACAAAGACTGTAGACAGCCACTGCTCCATGGATTTGGAGTATATGACTGTAGGATGTAGACCCATATACCTTCCACGGGAGTTTAGTGTGGTCTTGATTACTGCAGTTTACATTCCACCTGATGTCAATACTAACGTAGCTTTGGGACTCTTGCACAACATTGTTGGTAATCAGCAGAATAAGTATCCTGACGCTGTGCATATTATAGCCGGGGACTTTAATCATGCTGATTTAAAAACAGTGTTCCCCAAATTTCATCAGCATGTTAAGTGTGCCACTAGAGGAGCAAATACACTGGATAAAGTATATACCAACTTTAAACATGGCTACAGGGTTATACAATTACCACACTTGGGGCAGTCAGACCATATGTCACTGCTTTTAGCACCAGCATACACCCCTCTCAGGAGACAGGCTCTGCCTACAATAAAGACCGTCAAATCCTGGCCTGAAGATGCCTCTCAACAACTTCAGGACTGTTTTGAGAAGACAGATTGGGATATCTTTTACCATCCAAATCTGGAGGAGCACACTGCAGCTGTTCTGTGCTATATTAAACACTGCACAGATACTGTCACTGTGGACAAATGTGTCCGGATCTATCCCAACCAGAAGCCCTGGATGACTAAGGGAGTCCAGTGTCTCCTGCGTGACAGGAACAATGCCTTCAGGTCCGGTGATGGGGCAAAATACAGTGCTGCTAGAGCCAGTCTGAAGAGAGGCATTCGGCAGGCCAAGACAGATTATAAGAGGAAGATTGAGGATCATTTTCATAGCAACAACACGAGGCAGATGTGGCAGGGGATTCAACAAATTACCAACTATAGACCAAATAATGTCATTTCTGCTGATGGGGATGCTTCATTGGTAGAGAACCTGAATAATTTTTTTGCCCGTTTTGAAGTGGAGCCACCAGAGGCAGCTAGAGTACAGCCATTAGTCCAATATAGCCCCTGCCTCATTGTGGAGGAGCACCAGGTGAGGAGTATTTTGAGGGCTGTGGACCCTAGAAAGGCTGCCGGACCTGATGGCATCTCTGGCCAGGTGCTTAAAGACTGTGCTGACCAGTTGGCTGGGGTTTTCACCAAGATCTTTAATTGGTTTTTATCCCAGTCCACTATTCCATCCTGTCTGAAGGCTTCCATCATCGTTCCACTGCCAAAGAAGTTCCCTATTAACAACCTCAGTGACTACAGACCAGTGGCACTCACGCCTATCATCATGAAGCGCTTTGAAAAAATGGTCTGTAGGGACATCATTTCCTGCCTTCCGCATACATTTGATAAACATCAGTTTGCATATAGAACTAATAGATCCACAGAGGACGCTATAGCCATCACTCTCCACACTGCTCTGACTCATCTGGAACAGCGGGGACCTATGGGAGGATGCTTTTTGTAGACTTTAGTTCTGCATTTAATACAATCCTTCCACATAGATTGGTGTCTAAACTTATGGATCTTGAGCTTCCATATTCAACCTGTTCTTGGATTTTGGACTTCCTGTCTGGCCACTCCCAGAGGGTTAGATTAGGCAATTATATCTCCTCAGCTCTTACTCTCAACACTGGTTCACCACAGGGCTGCGAGTCCCTTACTTTACACTGTTTATACATATGACTGTACCCCCACTCACTTCAGCAATATTATCATTACATTTGCAGATGATACAACAGTGGTGGGGCTTATCTCCAAAGGAGATGAGTCTGCCTACCGGGATGAGGTGGACCGGTTGCTTTCATGGTGCGGAGACAATAATTTGGCTCTTAATATCAATAAGACCAAGGAGCTTATAGTGGACTATAGGAGGAATAGATTAGATGTCCAGCCCCTGGTTATCAATGGAGACCGAGTGGAGCAGGTGGCCAGTTTTAAGTTTCTGGGTGTTACTATAAAGGAGGACTTGACCTGGGGCACTCATATTGCAGCCTTGGTTAAGAGGGCCCAGCAGAGACTATACTACCTGAGACTTCTCAGGAAGCAACAACTGAATGAAAAATTGCTGGTGACCTTCTACCGCTGTACCACTGAGAGCATTTTAACCTATTGCACCTGTGTATGGTTTGCTAACTGCACAGTGGCAGATAGGAAAGCGCTCCAGAGGGTTACCACCACTGCCCAGAGGATCATTGGTTTCCCTCTCCCCTCTTTGGAAGAACTTTATAGTTCCCACTGCCTTAAGAAAGCTCAAAACATTCTTAAGGACCCATCCCACCCGGGACATTCTTTTTTTGAACTATTACAATCTGGCAGACAGTACAGGATAATGAAAACAAGGACGAATAGGCTGAAGAATAGCTTCTATCTTAGAGCTGTAACTATACTGAATTCTATCATATAGTGCAGTATTAATGCAGCATCAGGGGTTGCGCAATATGGAATGTGAAGGTTGTGTTATATGTGTTTTATGTGTGTTATGTGTTTTATGTGTTCTATGGTTTTTATATTTTTATATTTTTAAAGCTGTACTGGGGTGGCATTTAATTTCGTTGTACAAGTAGTACAATGACAATAAAGATTTCTATTCTATTCTATTCTATTCTATTTGTAAAGACTTGGTATATTTATCAGCAAGCAATTGTAGCACCAGATAGCAGTCAATTGTTCATCAGCCTGCGTGAAAACCTACTTGTTCAAGATCAATTATGCTCTCTTCTGTGACCCATGTATTTAATTTAACAAATAGATAAAGTGTGCATATTTTGTTTATTATACTTAAGAGGTTGATCAGTCCATAATTCACTGCATTATTTCTGTCCCCTTTTTTATATGTAACAGTACAACAATGGAGCCAGTGAGGTATGGTGATTAAGGTACCAGGCTAGAAACTGGGACTCCGTATTAGTCCTGCCTTAGGCACCAAGCCAGCTGGGTGACCTTGGGTCAGTCACCCCCCCTCAGCCCTAGGAAGAAGCACAGGCAAACCATTTCCAATCCAGTTGCCAGGACTCACTGATCCAAAGGCACAACAACAACAACAACAAAACTGCCCCCAATCCTCTGGAATTCTAGCTTTCCCATTAATATAGATAAATAAGGTGGCTAACTTTGGAGCAAGCCCACCATTTATGGAAAGCAATTCAAATCCTTGGGAAGAACAGTATGTTCTAGCTTGTTTCCTAGAGTGATAGAGAAATAGAGAGAGGAAAAGCAGGACTACAGAAAAAGAGAGCATTATAATTTTAAAGTTACAGGGATTATACAGAATAAATACATTAATGTATTTAATTATTTAATTTAATTCAAAGGCCCAGTGTGGCCCTCAGATGGGTAAAAGAGGTGATAGCGATGCACCCATGTTGTTGACAATTTCTCAAGACCATTATTGAAGAAGAAAAATAATCATATAAAGCAGGTAGCCAAAGGTCAAAATATAAAACTTGGGGAACCGCATCACTCCTGCCCTCTAGAATAACATTTCCCTTGAGGTTAATTTCCCCCTGATACTGCTCATCTGCAGGAAAGCATTAAAAACTCAGCTTTTCAAGTCCAGTGATTTGGGATCTTGCTTGAATAGCTGTTGTCAGAATTTTTGCATATTCCCCAATGTGTTGCTAATACTACATTTGTTCCTAAATTATCTTTAGCATGTTTTCAACCCCTTGGGCACTGCTTGGAGTCATTTTAATTAGGGGTCCCTAGGCATTCATCTCCTCTTCCTCTTCTTCCTCCTTCCTTTGGTCTGACCCATTCAGAAAAAAGTAGAGAATGAGAATGTTTCCTTCTTCTCCTTGTTGCTACCATCTGACATCTAGGAAAAGGAACATATTTGTTTGGCAGAGTGGAACAATTCACAGTTTGAAGAGGAAGAGGAACATGGAAATGATTTTATGTCTTACGTTTTGTTCATAGCTGAAGGAAAAAGAAGAGGCTTTTTATTCCTCCAATTTGTATTCAGTTCAGAATTGCTTCAATACACTTGAAACTATATAATTTTGCCTGCCATCACCTTTGCTACCTTTTAAAAGGTAGATGAAATCTGTTCTGTTTACCAGCTTTTATTGTGGACTACAATTTTGGTCTAAACCATAAGGTATGTTCTTTACTACTTTGGCTTTTATTGCTATAATGCTTGCCGTTGAATCAACATATTTTTCAGATCATAAATAATACTTAATATTGGTTTTCTTAAATTCTCTTTAATCCTTCACTTTTTCTTATCTGCTTATTTGACCATTTAGTTAAAGGGTAGTGAAATGTTATATATCATAAAGATGGTGGAGGAATACTGCTAGATATTGTTGTTTGCCTCTTTTTAGCACCAACTATATATTCTGTATAGAAATTTAGGATTAAATTGTGGCAAATTCTAATGTGTGGCTCAGGACATACGTAATCTGCATCCTATATTTTGGTACTAACTTCCTCATGCTTGCTAATGCACAAAAGAAATTGAGTGTTACATTAGAAATATAGGCAGGAGTTAAAATCTAACTTTCAGTACTATAGACTGAATTTCTTTACATCTGAATGCAATGTTCTTGCATGGACTTTTTTAGACAGCATCTTATATTGTGTCACTTCTTTCAAAATAAATTGATCTGCTTTGATGTTCATTTGTTTATATTCAGTCAGTCAGTCAATCAATTTATATCTCCTTTTCTCCCTGATTTCCTCTTCCAATTTTTTCCTCATAGCTGCAACCCTGAGGGAAAGGTTGAGAACACCCAATGGTCTTCCATGACTGAGGGTGAATTTGAACCTGGTCTCCCTGCTCCTAGACCAACATATTAACCACTCTACCACCATTTTTATTTACATAGTTCATTATGCTAAGTGAGGTCCTTATCTCTTCCCCTCTTTGTACCATTACAAGAGTAAGGCAAGACTACCAGCAAGACTTCACAAATCTTCAGAGAGTATTTGACTACAATAAGGATTCAAACAAAGCACTCCACTGAAGCTGTTTTGTGAGGTCACATGTCCTCCTTCCCCCAACACTTGCAAGAATGAAGTACGGTGGCCATGTTGTGTTCATTGGCCCTGCTTCTATAGCCTTTCCTCAGCTTTGCACTTGATCAAAAGTTCTTCTGTCTTTTGTCAGTGCTGCTGGAAGATGCTAAGACATTCTTCTCTCAGCTTTCTCCAGCAACATATACCAAAACCAGAAGAGGCTTCTGCACAGGGTAGTAAAGATAGGAAAGCTTTGGGGCAATGTGAAATGCTCCATTAAAGCAAATCATGATACCTATTTACTTTGATAAGGAGAATCAAGACATCCCTGCTCCACAGTTCTCTTTGTCAGAGCTAATCTGGGTCACCTTGCACAGCCTGTAATCACCCACCTGGGCTCTTTTAATGTATTTTAGGCATTCCACAGTCTGCTGTTACTGCTCTGTGAAAATCTTGCCACAGATTTTCAGCAAGGAACCATCATATTTCAGGGGTACAATCAGAGGGGTCTCCATGAACACAGCACCCACACAAGCTTGAGGATTGTATGCAGCTCCTCTCTTAAATTAAGTCCAGTCTCAACCACAACTACTCCATTGCACCCTGCCATCTATCTATCTATCTATCTATCTATCTATCTATCTATCTATCTATCTATCTATCTATCTATCTATCTATCTATCTATCTATCTATCGGAACAGTATTCTAAGCAATTTTTTTCAAGTGCTTTGGCATTCTCCAATACATTATTCAAAAGAATCCTTAAAAAAAAAAAAAGACTACCTTTGTTGCCATCCATAGAACAGGAACAGCTGACAGTACTGTACAGTATAATGCCACTTGGATCACATCTGCTTAAATTGGCATTTTTGCTTAAATAAATCAATTTAAAAATAAAACATATGGTGTTGAAGTATTCTCCTCTTATAGTTCCCTCCAATAGGTCCCTTGTCTCTATACCATGTGTTAGTTTCATCAGGGGGGAAAAATGGAACAGGGAGAAGAGTTCATTATTTGCTTATCTCATAAATGGCAACTTAGTCTAGCTTGCCAAAAGCCTGGGAAGAAGAGATTCATTACATTCAAAGAGGCTCCACCTTGATAAACTCACTAATAAAAGAGAGCTGGAGGTTCCCTGTCACAGTTTTCAAAATTCTGGACCATATCCCTAATTCTTAGACTGAAACTCCATATTGAAATATTGTATAGTTTGTGCTTCCTTGATTGTGCTCTGTCATGTGGGGCTCAGCAATGCTTATGCCTGATTATGTATAAGCATTGCTGAGCCCCACATGACAGGGCACAATCATGGAACCCATATATTTGGGGCAGGGGGTCATTGAAACCTGGTTTGTAAAGATGAATTCCTTGCTCTTCCTGCCCTAGTAATGATGGGTTATATGTGTATCAGTTAAGCTTGTTCATATGGGTGGGTGTGAGTTTTTATTTAGGCCTTGATCTTGGAGCTCCCCTCCTCCCTTGCTCATGTCTGACTATTATTATTTCAAGGTAGTAACTGGTTCTTTCTCTGACACTAAAATTATACTAAATAGGAGGCCTCAAATTTATTATCCTCCTGGTCCATTTCACAATTAGTTCTGGGAGAGGTTAAAGCACGGCTTTGTGCAATTCCTTTCTTATGCTGTCCTGCACTGTTTTATGAGAACTTTAATATTCATATTGATTCTTCACCAGCTGCATGGGATCCTTATTCTGCCTTGTCATTTTATGGAATTCTTTCCACTCCTCCCACTCATATTAGTGAGGAGATTCAAGACTTGGTTCTGTCCTCAACAATTATACCTTCTCCATGAATGATTGGATCATACCTTGGTCTTTTTTCTTTACTGTTGACACCATATCATCTTTCATCTAGTAGGGGCTAGATGAAAAGTGACACACAATTATTCATGTGTCTCATATTATTCATTTTCAGCTGTGCTTTTAGGAACATCTACTCAGTTCTCTGCTTTGGCAAATATATCTTTTGTTGCCTCTTCCTCTTAGAGTCTACTACTGCTTAGAATCCACTACTGCTCAATTATTATGTGATTTGTTGATTAATACCAAGATCATCCTAGATTACTTTGTTCCTGGCTGCAAAGTGGACTAAGAGCCAAGCAACTATGAACATGAATATCTTCAGCTCTGAGGAGGAATAGGGTTCTAGTTCAACAATTACAAAAATGTCTGGGGAAGGTCTCCTTCCACCAGGCTGTGGACACACACACAATCCAAAATATGTGGATAATTATTTATATCACCTGTGAGAAGAAAATGGGTTTTCTTTTAGGTTACCATTCAGCCCCAAGCTAGACTCCACCTTTCATTCTGTATTAGTACCATTTACCACTGAACTAGGAATAGGCTGTCTCTCCGTGTCTTTCCTTCAGGTGAGGGTTTGGAATAATTTTTCTCTAATAAAGTGGTAAATATTGTTCATTCTTTTCCTTCCACTAGCTCTCCTCCACTCTCTTTTCTATCTTCTACTACTACTTCTGCATTTGAATGCATCTTTGTTTATAAATAAAGATTTGAACTGTGCAAGGCTGTCCCCTGCTGCTCTCTTTCCCTCTTTCCTTTCATTTACCCTTCTACCTCTTTTTCTGTCTTATGTTACCTGCCTGGTGAACTTCATTTAACCACAGATAATTTTACAGAGTATTTAAAGCATGTTCTTTTTTGTCTTTCATTGAAGAAACCCACCTTAGATCCTTCTTTGTGTAGAAGTTATCATGCTGTGTCAGTTTCCTTTGTTATCTAAAGTCCTTGAGAGAGTTACCTTCTCGCAATTGATTGCTCATTTGTCTTCTAATGGCCTTCTTGATCCATATCAATTAGGATTTCAGGCAGGCAATTCAACTTAAGTGGCACTTTGTCAAATTCTGAATGATATTTTAGTAGCCTTGCACTGGTGCTGGTCCAAAAGGAAACAGCTGACCATCAGATACTGCTGTCTAGGTTACAGTCCCTGTGTGTCACTAGTTGTGTACTTGATTGGTTCAAATAATTTATGTTTTCTTCTTTTGCAGTACTGCATGGCAGAATACAGTCTTGGGAATTTCCCCTTTGAATAATGATCAGCTGACTTTGCATATATTTATTGATCTCTCAGTGAGGATTGCTATTTTTTATGGATGAGAATCATAGGTCTGGGAGTTTTTGATGGAAGAAATTATATCTTTATCAGTATGTCCTTTGGTTGCTTCATCGACAACAATAGTCTCCTACTCTGTGTTCATGTCAGGCCTAGCCCAAGGAACTCCAAGAGACCATGCCAATTCAGTCCAGTTATGTTTATTAGCTACAACCTCTAGCAAGAATCTTCCCAGACTAAAACCCCAGTTCCCAAAGTCCCCCAGCCACAACAGTGTGAATTCCTCAGGGAGGTGCCAGTCTCATCCTTTGGTTCCTCCCACACAGTTCCGGTGAGCTAAGAAAATGCTTATCTCCCTGAGCTTGGCCTTCATAATTCCGTTCCATCACAGTTCAGTGCATAAAAAGTCCAAAACAGTGCTCTTTAGCTTGTTTTGGACCATCCATTCTACTCTCATGCCTCATTACAACACAGGGTCTTCATTGTCTTCCAGTTCAAATAGAGCCCAATTTAAAATACTGGTGCCTGTGTTCAGAGCATCTGGTCACAAACACCCAATATCAGGTAGTCTGATATTGATACTGATTTATTTCAACAATCCTGTTTGCTTCTTCCATTCTGTGAGTAGGATCTTCTTTCTACAATCATTCCACATTGTAGGTTTTCAGATACTTGGTCACATATATCAGTTTCCACCTTCATCTCTAGGAAGGTTTGATGCTCTTTAAAAGCTTTTTATTTGACTAGTGGGTTAATATAGGGCCTGGTTGTCCTACCTGCTTTCATTACTCTTGGCATTTTCTAAGATGGAGAGAGAATGTATATGTAAGGTTACTGGGTTTGATATGTTTTATTTATTTATTTAAAAAAAAAACTGGTTTGACTATTGAGAAGTAATTTTATTGCATGCATTTTTAATTACTTTTTTTTTTAATTTATACCATGTCTTGGTAAAGGCCAATTATAAATTATTGTTACTATTATTATTGGAAGAAGGGAAGCCATGAAGTCTGTCTGTTTGGCAAGATGTTAAAAGAGTTCTTCAATAGTCAAATTTTATTAATGTGTTTTTCTGCTGTGAAATTTGTTGAAGTCTAACAATTCACTCTAACAGTTTAACCACTGGAATGGAAGATCCCAATATTAATATTTGTAAGTTAGCATTCAGCATTATCAATAAGAAATGGTGATGTTTTAATGACGACATGTGCATGATGATGTCATCACACAAATGCTATAATTGTGTCTGTATGTCATGATGCCTAACAGAAGTATGTATGTTTATATCATCATTTGCTATTCTTGCTCCAGTGCAGATGCCCATATTAGTATTTTAATCACACACACTCCATTTTCAATCTACAAGAACACAGTTAATGTGTTCTAACAGTGAGCTTGTCAGAACCTGCATCAACCAACAATTGTTAATTTACAAAGCATAGCAGTCAATGGGAGTTTGATTGATTTGCTTCTGCCAATTGTGACTAGGGAGAGGGGCTAGTACAGTGGAACCTCGGTTCACGAACTTAATTCGTTCTGCGACTCTGGTCACGATCCGAATTGGTTGCGACCCAAAGCAAATTTTCCCATAAGGTTCAATGTAATTACCGTTAATCCATTCTGGCGTGGAGGACAGGGAGGCGGCTATTGCTTGGAGGGAGAGTCCTCCTCCCTATGACCATGTGTCAGGGGTGGAAAATGGCCACAGACCACATGTCAGGGGAGGAAAATGGCCACGGACCACGTGTCAGGGGCAAAAAATGGCCGCCGACCATGTGTCAGGGGCGAAAAATGGCCGCCGACCACGTGTCACGGGCAGGAAAATGGCTGCGGACTGTGTCACGGGAGGGAAAATGGCAGCGTATCCTGTTCGTCACCCAATCTGGCATTCACGAACGGAGGCAAAATTTTGCAACCGGAGCTGTTCGTGACCCAAATTGGTCGTGAACAGAAGCGTTTGTGACCCAAGGCACCACTGTAGTTAATGGTGGTAATAGGAGTAGTAATGGGAGATGGTGAGAGCTTAACCTTATATGGGTAATGAGGCCGGACCTGATTGCAGGCAAGGCCAGTGGGGACCTGATGGCCAGGAAGGAGCTATGTATCCCTGGGAGGAAGGAAAGAGGTCACCACCAGGTGAAGAGGAATTGAAGTGCCAGGGGAACAAGGGGAGGGGGGATAAATAGAGGGAAGTTTTCCAAGGCTTTAGTTAGCAATGTTTTGTTTCAAGCTGCATGTACCACACAATAAAGGAGCATTTATCTGAACGAGGCCTGATTTCATGAGAATTCTTCTGAAATGGGGTTTGGACTTTGTGGACTTGACAGAGCTCTAAGTGTTTTCATAGCTTTGGCTAAAACGATTAATTCTAGCAGAGATATGTTTATTTAACATGAAATTGTCACTCCTGAACAATCATGTTTTTAACCGGATCTTTAACCACTGCTCTGTATTTCTCTTAACAGTGTCTAATTATATATGAAGTCACCTTGTTTCCTTAGGTGAAATAATGTTATCTCTGGTGCTACATAGTGTTAAGCAAGCTGATGAGCTAAAGGAAACTCATGGTTCATAAACTAGCTGAGATGACTGAATTGTGTCAGTCTTTCGACTACAGTGCATTCCAAAAGTATTTAGACCCCCTTCACTTTTTTTTTAATTTTGTTATGTTGCAGCCTGATACTACAATCATTCAAATTCATTTTTTTCTCATTAATCTACACTCAGTACCCCATAATGTCAAGGTGAAAACAGAATTTTAGAAATGTTTGCAAATGTATGAAAAAGGAAAAACTAAAATATCACATTGGCATAAGCATTCAGACCCTTTGCAACAACACTTGAAATTAGCTCAGGTGCCTCCCATTTCTCTTGATCATTGCTGAGCTGTTTCTACCCCTTGACTGGAGTCCACCTGTGGTACATTAAATTGATTGGACATGATTTGGAAAGGCACACACCTCCGTACAGAAGGCCTCACAGCTGACAATGCACACTGTATCAGAGCAAAAGCCATGAGGTCAAAGGAGCTGCCTGCAGAGCTCAGAGATAGGATTATTGCAAGGCACAGATCTGGGGAAGGTTACAAAAAAATTTCTGCTGCACTGAAGGTTTCCAACAACACAGTGGCCACCATAATTCTCAAATGGAAGACGTTTGGCACAACCAGGACTCTTCTGAGAGCTGGTCACCCAGCCAAACTGAACAATTGGGGGAGAAGAGCCGTAGTAAGAGAAGTGACCAAGAACCCGATGGTCACTCTGACTGAGCTCCAGAGATCCTGTGTGGAGATGGGACAAAGTTCTAGAAGGACAACCATCACTGCAGCCCTCTACCAATCTGGGCTTTGTGGCAGAGTGGCTAGACAGAAGCCTCTCCTCAGTGCAAAACACATGAAAGCCCACTTGAAGATTGCAAAAAAGCACCTGAAGGACTCTCAGACTGTGAGGAACAAGATTCTCTGGTCTGATGAGACCAAGATTGAACTGTTTGGCCTCAATTCTAAATGTTATGTCTGGAGGAAACCAGGCACCACTCATCACCTGCCCAATACCATCCCAACAGTGAAGCATGGTGAGGGCAGCATCATGCTGTGGGGGTGTTTTTCAGCAACAGGGCCTGGGAGACTGGTCAGGGTTGAGGGAAAGCTGAATGGAGCAAAGTACAGAGATATCCTCAATGAAAACCTGTTCTGCTCAGGACCTCAGACTGGGCTGAAGGTTCACCTTCCAACATGACAACGATCCTAAGCACATAGCCAAGACAACACAGGAATGGCTTAGGGACAACTCTGTGAATGTCCTAGAGTGGCCCAGCCAGAGTGACTTGAACCCTATTGAACATCTCTGGAGAGACCTGAAAATGGCTGTCCACTGACGGTCCCCATCCAACCTTGAGAGGATTTGCAAAGAAGAATGGCAGAAAATCCCCCAATCCAGGTGCAAAGCTTGTTGCATCATACTGAAAAAACTCGAGGCTGTAATTGCTGCCAAAGGTGCTTCAACAAAGTACCTAGTAAAGGGTCTGAATACTTAAGTACATGTGATATTTCAGGGTTTTTTTCTTTTTAATAAATTTATAGACATTTCTAAACTTCTATTTTCACTTTGTCATTATGGGGTACTGAGGGTAGATTAATGAGAAAAAAATGAATTTGAACAACTGTAGTATCAGGCTGCAACACAACAAAATTGAAAAAAGTGAAGGGCATCTGAATACCTTCAGAATACACGGTAACAGTATGGCATGGATAGGGTAATATTGATGGTATTAGAATAGGTAAGTATTTGAACCAGGAAACCCTTAAGTAGAAGTTACTGCTAAATTGCAATGCCCAAAGGCCCCAGTCAACATGGTCAATTTATACTGAATTAATAAATATTGAATTACTACCAATTCTCCAAAGTCAGTCTCACTGGTAAGAATTTGTTCCTATTTCTTAATAAAGGATTCTTTCACACTTTCAGTTTATTGAAGAATAGCTATTAAGGAAGAAAACATTATTATATTTTCTCTTCCTACTGCATTCTGTTTCTTTTCAGAACTGAGACTTCCTATGAGAACAAAAATAGGAATGAGGTAGCTACATATACTCTAGTTGTATTGATCACCATGACACAGTCATTCCACAGATTTTCTGTTTCCTAACAGAATTATTTTAGGTAACCTGTGCATAATTCTAAAATATTATATATCTGTGACATTCTTTGCCCTTCATTTTTCTACAATGCTATTTTTCTTTTCCATATATTTCTCCACACCCCTAATTGTAGCCTCAGGATCAGGACTATAGGATCCTGAGGACTGCTTGAAGCTTTCACTCTCACCAGTAAACTACAAGGTATGTTAGGTGCTATTAATTACTATCCTTTCTTCCTTTCCAAGGCTAGAGGTTATGTGGGATAGCATCTTGTTAGGCTTTAGGGAAGGCCATAGGGATTTCCAGAACACATGCTGCAAGGAGACCAAATAGATGGAAGCACCTATTGACATGGCTGAGCTGGAAAAGCGAAGCAGGCCAGACCCAGTTAATTATTGGGTGGGAGATAACCCGGAAATACCAAGGCTGTAGGTTAGATTGTAGGCTAATCTTCTGTACTGTCGTCAAGAAAACTGCATATATGCAATTATGAAGTCGTCAGGAGTTGAAATTGGTTTAAAAGAGGCTTTAATTTTAATTTGTATCTTGTTAGGGATGGAAGAAGAGTAAATCGTATAAACAATACATCCTATAAACAATCCATGTACACAATCTGGGTTTCTCTAGATGTTTTGGATCTAAACTGTTGTTGTTGTTCAGTTGTTAAGTCGTGTCCGACTCTTCGTGACCCCATGAACCATATCGCACCAGGCCTTCCTGTCCTTCACTGCCTCCCTGAGTTTGCCCAGTTTCATGCTCATTGCTTCAGTGATGCTATCTAACCATCTCATCCTCTGCCATCCTCTTCTCCTTTTGCCTTCAATCTTTCAAACTGTTGTTACCATAAGACAACAGCTAATATCAGGGGGAACTGTAGTGTAGAGTCCTTGGGGTTCTCTGAGCTTGGTTGTTTTCTTGCAAACGTTTTGTTACCCGGCTAGGTAACATCTTCAGTGCTAGAATGGAATGGGGTTTGCTGAGAGCAACCAACCAAGCAACCAACCAAGCTCAGAGAACCCCAAGGACTCCACGGTTCAATTCACACATATTCTCTTCTATTGGAATTGTAGTGGAAAGCATATGAATAATAAAATTTTGGTTATTTTACTGGATCACAAACATGAAAAGTGCTTAGCAAAGCTCAGAGAAGCATCTATTATTTTCCTTGAATTCTAGAGTTCTCTGCTTAGATTTTTTTTTTCCCCCTTTCAAAATTTCTGGGATTGAAATCAAATACATTTCTTTAGCTGAGGAAGATGATGATGTACACTGCATGCAAAAAGATCCAGGGTTTCATGGAGAGAATGACAAATTCCCATTCTAAGTTCTAGAGATCTGCTGCTAGTCAAAGTAGTTCAGGAATTGGTAAACTACAGTTAAAGCTTGTTCCAGAATCTTCTGAATGTGTGTATCTCATAGAGTTTATGATAAGAAGCAGAATGCATGCTTTCATTTTTTCTGTATAGAAATGATTCAAATGTTTGATTTTTTAAACATAATTTTTATTGAGAATTTTTACTTGAATAAAAGAAAAATAAGAAATACATAAAAGAAGGAAAGAAGAAAAAATGCAGGAAATAATACAGTTTTAAAAAAAGGAAGAAAACAAAACAAAACAACAAAAAAAGATTTATTTATTTATTTATTTATTTATTTATTAAATTTCTCCCCGCCCATCTCCCCCCAATGGAGGACCCTGGGTGGCTCACACAAAGCATTAAAACCATAAATATATATAAATACATAAAACATAAAAATTTAAACAAAACATTACTAAAAAAGGAGAAAATCCAAGAAGATGATGGATATGGGGCTGAAGACAGCAGGCCTCTATAGGGCTAGCCATCCCCATGCTTGATGCATTCCCTCCCCACTCCAGGCCAAGTGGCAGAACCAGGTCTTCAAAGCCCTCTGGAAGGCCAAGAGTGAGGCGGTCAATCTCACCTCCAGGGGCAGAATATTTCAAAGAGCGGGGGCTACAGCAGAGAAGGCCCACCTTCTGTGCCCCGCTAATCAAAGTTCTTTTACAGAGGGGGTCCAAAGCATGCCCTCTCTGTGTGGTTGGGTGGGATGGGTTGAAGTCATGGGGAAGAGGTGGTCCCTTAAGTAACTTGTTCCCATGCCATGTAGGGCTTTAAAGGTGATAACCAACACCTTGAATTGGACCTGGAAGCAAACTGGTACCCAATGCAGCTCACGGAGTGACAGCATTACATGGGCCCTTCTTGAGCCTCTCAAAATAGCCCACACAGCTGCATTCTGGACCAGCTTCCAGATACTCTTCAAGTGTAGCCCCATGTACAGCACATTGTAGTAGTCTGTATGGGAGATAACAAGGGCATGAGTGACTCTTTGAAGGGCATCCCAATCCAGGAAAGGGTGTAACTGATCCACAACCCGAAGTTGTGCAAAGGGCCTCCCTGCCACGGCTGCCACCTGCTCTTAGAGCAGGAGCCATGAGTCTAGGAGGACCCCCAGATCATGCACTGGATCTGTCTGGAGCAGTGCTACCCCATCGAGCACCAAAGATGACAAAGTCCCGGATACAGAGGAGCCATTAACCACAGCCCACAGATAATTAAAGAAGTGATTTCTGATCTTCATTATAGCAGTTACAATCAAAATTACTATCCCTTCTCCCTCTTAATTTAACCATAATCCCTTTGTCCCCTTATTCAACACGAATGTTTGATTTTTTAAGGTCAGTCATTTAGATATAAATTGTATATAAAGTGAATCTGTTCAGTGGTAAATTATTGTAAATTCTGTTAAAATAGGTTTCCTGCTTTTGTCTGACAATCTTTCATTTACCATCTACTGTATATCTCATACGGCTCATTACATTATGACTTCAGGCTTTGGCAGGATTTATCTGATACCATTGAATTGGAAATGAACATATTTTCAGATGCTGCATGAAAGTTATGTTGTGGAATTTTTACCAAAGACAGGAGCACAATGCGGAGAAGAACCAGGTTTATTGAAATGATCATTGGCTGCCTGCTTTCAAGAAAGAGGGACCCTGAACAATAGAAAAGCATAAGATTTATACACTTTTGAGGTTGAGAGGTGGGAAATTTGAGGGATCTGATTTGAGGATAGGTTTGGATGGGTGTTAAATGGGGATAAATGGTTTTTCTATTGTGAGATAAGAACCACGGCAAACCCTTAAGCAGGCAGGTGATGGCTCTCCCATTGTTTCAGTATGATAAAGTTAAGAGGGCTATTTTTGGCAGCGGAACATGGTCACTCTTGAGTCATGCGATAGCTTGGAGCTGATCCTGTTTTGCATGAGCAAAGAAAGGCAGAAGGAAGTGGAGAGAAGAGATTGCAGGAGAGGCAAGGGGAGGAGGAGGTAGAAAGAGAGGCTAGGGGGAGGGGGAGTAAGGAGTTTGCTGCAGGAGAGGCAAGAGGGAGGGGGAGAGTTTGCAGCTTTATTTTATTATTTTTCCGTCAGAAGACTAGTAAGTTATTAATGCTAAAATGCACTGCTAAAAGTGAGGATTCCTCCTCCTCCTCCTCCTCCTCCTCCTCCTTCCCCCCAAAAGGGATGACATTTTGAACTGGGGAAAGGGGGAAAATAAAACAAACTTTTATAGGACCAAATATGCCTGCATACTTCTCCATTTGGAAGAAAAGATAAAATTCTCTTTTGTTGTTAATTTTTTATCAAACACTCTGAGTGTGCAATAACTCATTCTTTGCATGGGGAATTGAGTTAAGCTATTACTTTGAATGGCTTTACTTTACCTGATTTTTTTGTATTTAAATGTAGCTTCTGGTCTGTATGCACTACTTTATATTCTTTTGTAGGATGGAGTTCCAGGTTAAGTGGACAAATATATTTCTGACTTTTCTTTATAATTGATATAGCTTGTAGCTGAGATATACATATATATTTATATCCAACTATATCTGTATTTTGCTACTTTTTTATATATATAAAAATACTTTTCTTGAGTAATTACAATTTTTTTTGAAATCTGAACTTTCAGAGCTGAGCTTTATGGAAGTTTTTGTAGTAGTACAAAAAAATGCCTCCCCTTTTTTTTTTAATTTACAGTCATCACCATTATAAAAGGAAGTATGCAATGTAAGATTATTTCTGTATGATAATCAAAATCAAATGAGCAAAACCTTATAATTGCCACTAAACTTCCAGATAATTACCTCTGAACATACGTACAAACAGTATGGTTCCCTATTTTCCCATTCACCAGCTTATCAAACTGATCTGCTGTCTGGTGGGAAACATGGTAGAAATCACCAATTCTTCACAGCAGGAAATCTATGATCTACAAGCAGACATGCAGGGAGAGAAGAATGCTCTAGGACTGTGAGAGGAACATAGAAGCTTGTGGATTGTTCCTTCTTCCTAGAAACTGAACAAGATTGCTAGGAATAAAGATAAGTTACCCCTTGTCAGTAAACCTACTAATCATTATTGGTTTCCCATCGCAGAAGCACAGCAAACATTACTAATTACTTCAAATTTCTGCATCACTAAGGAGAGGGTGTAGTAACTGAGAAAAACAGGGAATCCCAACATGTTCCTTTTATTCCCTCCCTCTGATTCAATCATCTATGAGTTTGTGTAGGGTGGTAGTACAACCCCTGACCTACCAGTGGTAAACCTGTATTCCTTCAGGAGTAAAAATGCTACCTACTGTATTCAAGATGTAATATATAGAAAGTCTCGACCTATTGTATGGGTTGTGACCACAAGGAGGCCTCAAACATTCAGAAGGGGCTTGCTAAAAGGAATAAAATATTGGGAAAAGAGATGAATGGAATTTGAACTGAAGGAAAATGTGGATATGCCAAGGAGGGTAAAATCAAGGAAGTCACCAGACCAGATGTGGACACCAGCAACTACAGATAATTGCCATGCAACAGGTCACAAAGAAACAAGAACAGATTATGTCCAGAATGATAGCTACCGAAAATAAGAATTGTGATCCATCAGGACACATAATGAACAATGAAATGCTGAGGTGACTTGGAAAGGAATGTGTAATGGATACTATTGGCATGGTATTGAAAGAAAAGCTGTAAGGGACCTCATTTTGAGAAATTTCACCATAAGATTTTAGCATCTAATTTCTTCCAGACCCCTTGCAAACTTGGCCAATTTGCAGTGGGGAAACATGAGTCAAAGTGTGTACATCTGTGTATATGTAATGCTTAAACAAACCTTATCCAGTACAGCTTCATAGCTTAACAAAGACTCTCTGTATATTGTATGTTCCCTGGAGCATTTCATTACTACATAAGATCTTGAACACCTGTATCTCCATTGAAAGTATGTGGGTGTATCCACTAATAAATCCACCACCCGAACAAGGCTATGTGACACAAAGCCTCAGCCACAACTATCTAGTCTGTAGACACACAAGGGAGGTAGAAAGCACACATGCTTCAGCAGGTTGTCTGAAAATAAAAGTTAATAAATGAACTGTACATGGAGGAATTTGCAGTGGGCGGGCAGGGAAAGAAAGGAAGGAAGGAAGGGGAAGGGGAAGGGGAAGGGGAAGGGGAAGGGGAAGGGAAGGGGAAGGGGAAGGGAAGGGGAAGGGAAGGGGAAGGGGAAGAGAAGAGAAGAGAAGAGAAGAGAAGAGAAGAGAAGAGAAGAGAAGAGAAGAGAAGAGAAGAGAAGAGAAGAGAAGAGAAGAGAAGAGAAGAGAAGAGAAGAGAAATCAGGCTTGGTATACTTGCATAACTATTATTGTTTATATTTATTTGTTATAACAAGCATAAAGTATTTCCTGAATTGGAATTTTTAATGCAACTGAAATGGACCAAACTTTTTTCTTCCTGCAGAACATCACACTTTCTAATCATTTGTCAATGTTTGTTGGTTTTTTGTTTGTTTGGTTATTTATTTTGAGATCTACTATTTCTGGTTTCTCTTGGAAATATTTCTGTGTTTCTGGAATATCCTCCACATGCTTAGTAGCAGTATACTTACTGTTTTGGGACTACCTGAAGAAATGTACTGTATATCTTAGTGAAGTCATTAACTCATTCAATGATAAACTAATATCTACTTACCCACTACTACTGTGAATGAGCATTTCATTAATAACTCTTCTGATATGATTTTGAAAATAAAATTCCTAACAATGCCTGTCCCAGAATGTGCAGAATCCATGTGCAAAATGAGGAAATAAACATTTTAAAAGATGATTCTGTTTGAAACTTCTCATTTGAGCAAGTCAGTTTTCTACAGTTACTGCTATAAAAAAACAATTATTGAACCAAAATAAATTGGGAATGACAAGTGAGAATGAATAATCTGTGGCAGAGATGGGATGAGGGTAGTACATCCATCCTGGTCCTCTGTGATGGAATGTGAGGGTGACCTTGGAAGGTGGGGGGAAGAGATGCTGCCTATGGAATGATTGGATGAAAGAGAAAAGAGTCCACAACTCAGAAGCTAAAGCTGGTCCACAATCTAATGTGTAGTTATGGGTATACCTCAGTACACTCATTTACCACTAATTGGAAATGGGCTTCCAGATACAATTCAAGATGCTGGTTGAATGTAAAGTCCTTCATGACATGGGGCCTGATTATCTGTGGAACCATCTGTTTTCAATTAACTTTTTTTTTTTTTTTTTTGTCTGCGCTCAGTCATTGCTGACCCTGCAGTGACTGCTTGGACGAGTCCTTGCAGTTTTCAAGGCAATTGTTTTTCGGAAGTGGGTTGCCAGAGCCTCCTTCCTAGAGCAGAGCCCAGCTGGCGAGCGCAGGAGGCGGGGTTTCCGTTGCTTCGCGCCCTTTTCGGGCGCACGCGGTTTTTCGTGCTTACTGGCAACTGCTCCCGACTCCTTTTTGCAAGGCGCCGCCAGCATTTTTCCTCCCACCGGATTGAGAGTCCCCATTTATCTACTCATGTGAGTTTTTGAACTGTTGGGTTGACAGGAACTGGGGAGGAAACAGGAGCTCACCCTGCTAACGCGAAGGCTGGACTCGAACCGCTGAAGCGTCAACCATTTCTGGCCGGCAACTTTCAGCGTCATTAAGCCATTGCGCCACCACATCTTTGCCAACATAATAATGTTTGACAGGGTTGACATGCTTTGGAACCTGTTACTGAAGCAATGGCATCTGGTAGGAACCAGGACATGTGCCTTCTCGGTATCCATGCCTGCCCTATGAAATAGCCTTCTTCCCAAAATCTGGATATCCCTGACCCTGCTTGACTTTTATAAGTTTTTGAAGATTTGATTTCTCCCAGGCATTTTTTAATTGCTTTTTGATTGTGGAATTGGCAAACTTTGCTTTACAATTGTTATTTGTTGTTTTAATTGTATGCCACTCTGAGTTGCATGTCAAGTGGGTTGCTATATCAAGTGATGGCTGGCTGGCTGGCTGGCTGGCTGGCTGGCTGGCTGGCTGGCTGGCTGGCTGGCTGGCTGGCTGGCAGGCAGGCAGGCAGGAAGGAAGGAAGGAAGGAAGGAAGGAAGGAAGGAAGGAAGGAAGGAAGGAAGGGCTTCTGAAAACAGTTATTATGGAATAATGTCTAATAGTTACTGATGAGTAATTGAAATTAATTTGGTTTACAGAATTATTCTATGGAGCAGAAGACAAAAAAAAAATCACAGTAAAAGTCCTTTTCTTGTATATACTGTATTTAGAAATCAACAAAGAACTTTGCTATTTATTTTTCAAACTCTCATGCACACATTTTAGTATTGCGAATGTTACAGTTGAATGCAAGCTTGGATGTATTTAAAAACTATAGACTTCCCCAAACTGATGTGTTTACTATCTTTTGGTGATAGCAATTTTGCAGTAGCTGGGCTGAACACAGCTGGTCTACTGAAAGATTTCCAAATGGATTGATGATTGGCATGTTTTCCTCCATCTGATTACCACTCCATATGATCAACATGTAGAAACATGTTTGGTGTGCAGACCTCCACAGACTATTCTTTTAAATGTGGCATTCCAAAGCAATAGAATTAGCAGTTTCTTCAAATGAAACATTGAGGATTCTCAACTTTTGCATAACATTCTAATATTGCTTTGAAAGAAAACTCATTTAATTGTGACCTGTGTTCTCTGATGAATCCAGCAACTCTAAATGAATTATTCTCAAGCTACATCAATTTTTCATAATTACTAAAATCATATAATAAAGTGGGATGTTGTTTGGACACTAATGGCATAAAAATGTGAAAAGCTAGATGCTGTTGGCCATTTTTTCTGTGCCTACTGTAAACATCTATTTTTTTCCCCAACATATATTGTGCTTTTCCCATGTCTACCCTGATGTGTCTAATCTATGTATAGCTACACATTTTAAGTATTTGATAGATGTGTTCTGAATGATAAAATTCACAGACTGGTTTCAGTGTTACTGATAAAACAACCATCCAAGGGATTGGCTCCAAAATACTTCAGGGTAGAGATGTAGTTTGAGATTCACAGAGAAATCTCACAGGTTTTCCTACTGCCATTAGAAATGAAGTGGTTTTGAAAGAACTGTTGAACATAATGCCAGACCTGGCCAGGAGCAGCTGTCTCTCTGACCAAAGACAATTAACTTCTCTTGCCCTATTGTTTCAAACTGAGTGATATTGACATGGGGAGGGGGGATCATTGTGCAAATGCATAGTTTTCATGCTTAAAAACAGAACTCTAAAACTTTTTAACATGCACAGAAAGGGCAAGAGTTAATTATGTGCAGATGGGAAAAAAAAAACTCTTTTAGTATGGTTGAGGAACAGAAGTTGTAACTGATCTGAGTTTAATAACATGATAAATCAATCAATCAATCAATCAATCAATCAATCAATCAATCAATCCTTTCTAGGATTTCTGAGAAAAATATGGTTCATGAATGTGCTGGTAGATCTTTAGCAGATTTGCAGTAAATTGGTAATAGTAGCAACAGTTGAAATACCTATTATAAATTAATGCTTGAAAGAAAACTAAGAATATGTATTTGCATACAAGGACTTAAGGTGAAAGACCTGGTAGTGATGATAAAACTCTGGATTTAATTTAAAACCCTATAGGTCTAGCCCCTAATTGTTCTAGTAACATCATGTCACTTCCCCACAAAGCTTCAGCTTGATGCTATTCTCAGGCTGGGAAGTATTGTTCAATTGGTTGGCCGATTCAGGACTTCCTTTTACTCCGCCTCTGAGCTATAATGACCGCGATAGAAAAGGCAAAGTGGTTAATCAGATGCAATCCCTTCTCAGAAGGTACCTTACCCAGCCTCTCTACTTTTAGGTGCTGATCCCTGAGTTCATGCAAATTAGTAGTTCACTTCATGGAAGCTTGATTATATATAATCCTAGTGAACTGTGAGAAATGTATTATTATAATTCAGCTATAGGAATGTGATGAAAATTGTTCTGCTGAGTAGGCTTTATGATACACTTAGATGAAATTCTTCCCGGTTTGAATTGGGAATGCCTCCTGTGCTTGAAAGGAACACTTCTTATTTGTTCTTCAGCATCCTGAGCTGATAAAGAATAGAGCTTTGTGGAGATTAGCAAACTAGTTACATGCATGACCATTAGGAAGATCATATACTGATGTTCAGAATATATGATCTTCCTAACCCACAATGGAACATATATTTAGAAAGTAAGAACTTCATAATTGTTATTTATAAATGGTTTTTGAAATAGATTAAATTAGATGATCAAGAATGTAGAAAGGCATGGGATAAGAAATTAGAGCTTTCAGTACATGATCATCAACAGAA